>NW_015506111.1:421231-426055 GCF_001515645.1 Sinocyclocheilus grahami | reverse complement strand
AGTGGCCAGTAAACTTAGAGACAAACAGAGTCAACTTTATAGTTACCTACACAATGCAGGCTATAGGAATAAAACGCGCCGTCAAATGTATTGTTGCCGCTTTCCATAGAAATAAGTGTGCAAACTATAGGCTAAATGTCTTTTTTGGATACTAGTTCATTGAAATGTCTATTTAAAAGATAGGCACGTTATGCACTTTATGTGAAAACACCGAACAGTTGTGAGGATCAGGAGAGGAGAAAGAAATGTCTTGCTTTTGATGTTTGGAGGTTTGAAAGTTTCATTTTGACGCATCACAAAAAGAGTGGGTGGATGTTCATTCTGTGACAATCTTCTGTGCTAAAAAGTTATAATAAGTAATCAAAAGCTTATTTGTTAAAAATAATCATGTTAAAAAATAGTCAATGTTTAAAAAAGACATTTTGATTTAACTTTTGTTTAGCATTTCTATTCTACAATTCTAAATTACAATTCAAAATTTCTATTCTAAATCATTACAAACTTACCATGAATTTTCTCCATGAATAAAAATGAAAAAAAAAATGCAGATCTTCTTGAAAGTGGATTTTATATAGCCTACATAAAAAAAAGATAAAAAAAAGAATAATAATTATTATTATTTTGAGGCAAAATGAAAACACAATATTATCAGGGGCTGAACAGTCATCGGGGATAAAGAGGGGTGTTCTACGACACACATTTATTGTTGGTTTTTGCTATGGTATAATGGTATGGACTTTGAATCCCAGTAATTAGGTTTTTGGCCTCATCTTCTGTTAAAGCAGACAAGCATGTCTTACAGTGTGCAGTCAAGGCCTATCAGAAACAGTCCCACTTTATATTAGGTGGTCTTAACTACTATGTAGCTTACTTGCATTTAAATTAATAATTTGGTACAATGCACTTATTGTGTACATACATGTTTTGCATTGTACTTATTTTTTTTTAAATACCTGCATGTAATAACATCTGTAATTGATTTCTGTAATTACATTTATAATTACACTGCTGACCCACCCTTAAACCTACCCAGACCACCAAACCTGTCCCTAACCTTACCCGTATCCCACCTCAATAACACCAGAAGTGTTTTGCAATACAATATGAACACAATAAGTACATTGTACCTTTTTTTGATGTAAGTACATAGTACTTAAGGCCACATAATATAAAGTGGGACCCAGAAACAATTAAATGTTTAGTGAGTCATTGGCTTGCAAAAAGTTTTCTGTGAGGGTCAGTGTTAGGGGAAAGAATACACGCTTGTGCATACCTCTCAGCGAACACTTCAGATTGGCTAACCCTATCTGAATTTAAAGTTATATACTGCTAGCATGAGTAAGTGTAATGTACTTCTGTCCAGGTTCTGCAGTCACACGCGTGTGTTCATCAGTGTCCTTCTGTCTGTCTGCTGTCTGGAAGATGCTGACTTCTGTCTTTCCCTGTGGGGGTATGTCTTCTACTTTCTTTCTTTTTTTCTTGAAAGAACGTGGTATTCATTTGTAAATGTATTTGTTCCAGAATAAATATAATGCACCGTGTTTAAGCTGTAATTTTTTATCTTCTCTTAAATTTACAACTAATGTGTTCACAGAAATGGATGCGCCTCTCTCTGTTGAGGAGACCAAACCAGATCCAGTCCAGAGTTCAGTGCGTCCGTGTTCACTCACTCACTGAGGATGAGGAGGAGGAGGATGTCTGATGAAGAAGAGCATCTTGATTAGTCAAGAGAAAACATTTTCTTGACTTTGTATGAAATGCTTTCCATCTCTGATTACAAAAAATATTTCGTACTTTGTCAATATTTCCATGCCTTTAAAGTTTTGCTCTTTATGGGTTTCCTGAAATCATTTGCTTTTTATTATTGAATCATTAAATCAATCAATTTAATTATTAGATCATTAAAATTAAAAATTAAAAAATAAAACGAAAATGTTTTTAAAATAAATTATTTTATTTGTTGACCTGCATGTCACGTGAGCATTAAGCAACATCAGAAAACTGAACCTCTGTGTTGTTAAATTATTGAAATATGAACTTAAAATCTCAGGGGGACTTCAAGTAAATATTATAGCGCGGTGGGGATTCACTGTGTACTAGATACACCTAAATATTATTTTTTACATTTCAAAAGTTGTAGTAGGTGTTTAGTGGCCACACTGACATACTAAGAGATTTTTCCCATATCTCCCTTTATATGCATACATATACATTACTCAATTACAAAAGACTTTTATTTTGTCTGGGCAGTTCTAAATAACAAAAATGAAATCCTTAAATTAAATAAGAACAATTTGCACCAATTATTCTATGCAGAAGTTTACACCTCACTGCGTGGCTTTTAATGTAGTGCTGTATTCATATAAATGGAGATTTTGACAAAGTCAGTCAATCTGGCCACAAACCTCTAGTCTAGCAGGAAAAAGAGGTTCCCATGTACCCACTTGGCAGTTTTTTGTAACCTGTTTTTTGGGACCCTAATGGTAAAGACTAATGAACCCACTTTTTTATATAATTGACACCAAGGAATTAAATGGAAAGGTAATTGACATGGTACAATCACACATTTTAGGCACATAATTATGTAGCTTTTGCTATTTTATTCTGCAATAGTTTCCTGCATTAGCGAAATGAAACTAGCTTTTCTCATATATCAATTGCAAGGTTGTTAAATGGATGGCAATCACTCCAAGTGACATAGATGGCAATCTGATAACACTAGCTAATTGAAAGCAAAAGTCATCAAAACCCCATTTCACTGATCATCATCAATCTCCAGCCTCAAATACCGTGCCAGAAAATCAAAACAAAGCTCTGTAAACACTTGCATTTATTCAACACTATAAGTGTGTCCCAAAGTTCTGCACACACTTGTGGTCTTCATGCTCACTTGGGCCAGATACAGGAAATACGTCATGTAAGTAGACAAGGGCTCAAGTGCAAGACTGTAAGTGCAAGTGTGAGTATTTGGACAAGCCCAGTGTGGATCTAGTGTGTGTTAAGGGGGCGCTGCGCTTTGACATCATGTCCATGTGCTCTCAGGAGGCCAAGACCACAAGTGTGTGTATTTGGACAGGCCCAGAATCTTTCAATTTGTTCATTTGTTCACTTGGGTTCTTCTCAATCATTCTTTTTCAAAAGTCACCTTTAAAGCTAAAACACAAGAGTTCCCACACATTTGACAAACCGATTTTCACTTTTACAGATATTAGTGGTTATTGTTTAGAACTAATATTTTAGAACTATATAAAACTGTTTTTTTCTAAATATAAATTATGACTTTGATGTTTTTATTTATTTTTATTCATAGCATTCCAAGCGATCATCTGCTGATGAGGGAACATCAGTGCAGGTTAATCCAAACTCCTGAAACTGATCAGGATTTTAGATTTAGCTCTAATACTCAAACCTCATTTGATTCTTCTTGCCCATAAATTGTAGACAAATCATGTGACATTTTCATTTAATTACTGCCCACTTGTATAACCTTCTGGCACACTATCCCTATGCTGTCTTTATAATGTGGATGTTGATTTCCCCAAGTTATTCCAATCCATTGACTCCATTCACTAAGATTAATTTGTAACTCTTTCTGCAGGTTCGATCATTACACCACTAGGTGCATGGCGACAAATTACTGTCTTTTTGTTTGTTGAGAGATACCAGGGCCCTGCCTGTAAACCATATACTGTACATATATTGTGTGGAGAGGTGTAACGGTTCCAGTTTCTCATGGTGTCACAGTACTGTTCAGTATGATTTAGTATTGGATGGAGGCAAAAAAAATTGAATGGAGGTATTTTAAAATAAAATATGTTAGCACACCCACACACTCTAGAAGAAAATGCTCTATATAGAACCTTAATGGCTTCTATCAGACACTTCATATTTGGAACCCAGAAATAGTTCCATATAAAACCTTTTTTAAGGGTTCAATCAAAAGAACCCTTTAGGATTATTTGTAGCCAAGAAAAAAGGTTCTATATAGAACATTTTAGGGGTTCCCATCATGGAATCATTTTATGGATTTAAATTTTGTTTTATATTAATTACATTTTATGGGACAGGTTATTGCTGACAGGACATTCGGTAACGCAAAAGCAAAAAAATATAATATATACTATATAGATATTATCCATCAGAAACCTGTCAGAAACAGTAGCATTTAACACTAGTACACAGATCTAGAACAAGTACAGAATGAAATGAATAGCAAACACTAGCCGTGAAAAACTCTATGCTATTTCATTCAGTAGCTAGTAGTACATTTTCACAAAGTCATGCTAAAGACATTCATAAGAGCACTAGACAAAGTTGTCATCTATATTAGCAATGATTATTAACAAAAACTATAACAGTAGTATTGTTTCATGATTAATAAACAACTGATAAAATGATCCTCCCCTATAGTAAAATATTAACCCATTTTAATGCAGTATCATTTAACAATGTTCATTTCTCCAAAACAGAGAAAACATCTTTTACAAACATCTACACGTCTGTCTCTTTTAAAGTGTTTAGTGTATATAATGAGTTGTATTTGTAGTATTTCTGTTATAGACCCTTATGCGCCCATGTTTCCAGGCAATGGCTTTTCTTCTAACCTCAACCTCTCTGATTATTCTTTCACTTCCTTCTGTTTTTCTCTGAGCATCGCGCTTTGGTTTGCATGAGTCATAATAATAATAATATAATGTGTGGGTTTGAATGCAGTCTATGGTTTTTACACACCTGCTGGACTGTTTGGCCAGTTGCCTTTCAACTACTTTTACCGATGTTGGGAAGATGTAATGTGTTCTCCTGGCCTTTGGGGGGAGCTGTGCG
>NW_015506111.1:420718-421074 GCF_001515645.1 Sinocyclocheilus grahami | reverse complement strand
TTTTCTTCTAACCTCAACCTCTCTGATTATTCTTTCACTTCCTTCCGTTTTTCTCTGAGCATCGCCTTTGGTTTGCGAGCATCGCGCTTTGGTTTGCATGAGTCATAATAATAATATAATGTCTGGGTTTGAATGCAGTCTATGGTTTTTACACACCTGCTGGACTGTTTGGCCAGTTGCCTTTCAACTACTTTTACCAATAAGAAACTCTCCTTCCACCCTCATGCGCTTAATGTAGTGCTGCATTCATATAAATGATAATTTTGGCAAAATCTCACCTGGAGTAAGTCAGTCTGCCCTTTATAGGAACCCAAATCATGTAACATTTCCATTTTATTATTGCCCACTTGTATAAC
>NW_015506111.1:419865-420708 GCF_001515645.1 Sinocyclocheilus grahami | reverse complement strand
ATGGAGCCTGAGAAAAATGCTAATTTTAGAAGAATATTTCAAACAGCACTTAGAGGCTTTTGCATCTGAACTCTCCACTTACAAATGAAAATGCCCCCAAAAAGGAGACATGTTAGATTTAGCTCATTCCTGGGTACACATTTGTCCCCAAAATATGTTTAAGTAGGTAAACACACAAAGACACACACACATACGTTTGTTTCTGTGAATTGTGGGGACTTTCCATAGACTTCTATTACTTTTATACTGACCAAATGATATTTTCTATCCCCTAACCCTAAACTTACCTCTTACAGAAAACGTGTTTGCATTGTTACACTTTCATTCACTTTCAACTTCATTTACTATTTTTTATATATATTTTTCCCTCGTGGGGACCATATGTTGGTCCCCACAATGTCAAAAATGTCAGGTTTTACTATCCAATGTAGCATAAACAAGTACACACATGGGTGACATTGGGGGGGAGAAGGGGGGGGGAGAGGGGGGCAATCCCCCCCCACCCCATATTGTTAGCCATGGAATCCTCAATGTCAGCCCCACTGCAATTGGAGTGGTTAGCCAAGCCCAGGCCCGGTTGTACAGGGGTACTAGACAGTGCTAAATACCCTCAAACAAAAGCAAAAGCAATTACAGATCTGGCAAACTATCCCATATGTTTTTGCGGCATTGAGCAATGTAGCCAATCACAGACATCTCTGTTGATTTCTTCAACGCAATGGCCAATCAGAAACGTTAGAGTTTTCAGAATTCACTCACCGCTGAAAGCGCTATTATTTTGCACACTCATGAATCATCTCATAAGTGCAGACGTGATGTAAATAATTCTGTGTTTTTCTGTCA
>NW_015506111.1:416391-418865 GCF_001515645.1 Sinocyclocheilus grahami | reverse complement strand
CTTTGTATAATTAGTGTAAGTAGAGTGGGGATAAAGTAAAAAAAATTAAAAAAAGAGAACACATTTAAAAAAATAAAATAAATACATAAAAAGAGAGAGAGAGAAAAATAAATAAAAGAAACATTTTACTCCCCCTCGCCTTTCTTTTGTCTTAAAGTGACAGTGCTAAATGTATTGTTGGACTGGACTGAGTTTTCATTAAGGAGTATTTTTTTTTTTCTTTTTCCCTTTCTGTTTCTGAACTCTTGATATTGTGCAGTAGGAGTGTTAATTTGTTTTTCTGAGCAATATGTGAATTGATGTGTTTTTTTAAAAACCATATCCTTATTCTTGTGCATTTGATTAGTAGTTGAGTATTTTTAAAGCTCTTAAAGTGGGTTATTTTTTTTTTAAATGTTTTATTTACCTTAATTCTCGATAAAGCTCTTTGTGAATAGAGGAAAAATAAGAAACACATAACGCATATACTTGCTGCATTCATTTTCATTTGACTACATTTTTTATGAATTTACTTTTGTTAACACTGCACATAGTGTATTGCACACTACATACACATTGTGTGTTGCACAGGCAAGCAGAGTCAAAGAAGTGAAAAGAGAAATGCAGAGGCTCCCTGAAACCAACCCTCATCGACCACCTCCCCGTCCCCAAGTACCACTAAGGCAGCCCTTCCAGGCCACCCCATGGTTACCAGTAAAACAAGACAAAATCCAACAGTTTGAAGTAAGCATGCCTGTCAATTTGAGCATTGATACAGTGTCCCAGCCAGACAATAACTCTCAACAGGCTGTCAGGCCAAAGTCGGAACAGTTATTAACGCACACACAGAATGTACCTCCATCTGCAGAGAGCTGGGATCAGTTGGGAACCCGCCCCACCCCCTCTGCTCAACATCAGCGCTCAGCTCATCCACAAGCCTCAGATAACGCCCCCTGTAGGCTTCCAACCACTGTGCACATGTCTTCACTTAACCCCCACCCACCTAATTTGCCAAGTGTCTCATCACAAACTGGCGTGCCTGACAATGCCACTAACATTCATGTTTCACCTAAAGCCCATATTCCTACTTATCCCAACATGTACTCATCTCCATATGGCCTGCATATTCCTGCTGCAACTGTTGTCTCATCCGAAGCTAGCTTGACTGGCCATCCAATGACCGTTTAGGCCCCTGTATCCTCCTGCTATGGTGTGCCAAATGCCATGTACTCAACACCTTCTGACTCATTTCTGCCCCCAGCACCTCCTGTTTTGTTTGGCACCAGGTTTCCTCATGAAACAGACCCCGTTCAAGCACACCAAACCTTCAATGATCAGCAGCACTTTTTACATTCAAGTTGTGCCATTATGCCAACCTCCTCAACTCCTGTGTATGCTCCTATGACAGTGCCAGTATATTGTGGTTCAAATATGTATGCACAACAACCAATCCCCATGCAACAACCTCAGATTGCACCTCCACGTGTAGCTCATCAGCAAGACGCAAACCCCCATAACTCTACAATGACCATGCCACAACCCAGTTTTACACAGACACACCAAGTACGAAATGTGCAAGTATTCAGCGGCGGTCCTGACTGCAGGGTACTTATTGAAGACTGGATACAGGATATGCAGTATCTACTTGATGCTGGAGGGATGCCTGCAAATCTGGGTTTTGCTACAGTGGTGCGACATTTGAGTGGTGAAGCCAGGAGGCTAGTTCTGAATCTCCCACCTAATGAGCAGACTACTGGCAGAGCTTTTGAAGAACTACGAGCTGAGTATAGTGAGATGCAGACATCTCTGGACCCATTAGCAGATTTCTATGAGAGATGCCAGCGCCATGGTGAATCGGTGTGTTCATATGCCATCGCCCTGGAGGCCACTTTACGTTCAGTAGAAGAGGCGCAGTATGGAGGCCAACCTTTTCCAGACCGTGATAGCAAACTGACTCGTCAGTTCATGAGAGGATTGAGCGATGAAGAGGTTTATCACAGGCTTGCACCAATGAAGCCAAGGCTCATTAGTTTTCGTGATCTTCAAGCGGAACTTCGTAACCTTGCTCGGGAAACAAAGAAGTTTCAGTCACAGCCAAAGGCTAAAAAGATGTATGCCCAGGCTCAGTTTACAACTGCCAGTTTTAACCAGAGTGGAGAAAACTCAAGAACAGACAAAACAAACTGAACTCTGAATGCTTTTATTATGCCACTGTCGAGCGCTTCCGCTGCTTCCGGTCGTGCGTATGTGGGGTAAAGCAGCGGAGCTTTTATTATGCCACAGTTGAGCGCTTCCGCTGTTTCCGGTCGTGTGTATGTGGGGTAAAGTAGCGGATCTTTTATTATGCCACAGTCGAGCGCTTCCGCTCCTTCCGGTCGTGCGTATGTGGGGTAAAGCAGCGGAGCTTTTATTATGCCACAGTTGAGCGCTTCCGCTGTTTCCGGTCGTGTGTATGTGGGGTAAAGTAGCGGAGCTTTTATTATGCCACAGTCGAG
>NW_015506111.1:413389-415204 GCF_001515645.1 Sinocyclocheilus grahami | reverse complement strand
TGAACTGGTTTAAAAGGGGAAAGTTTCAGTATTTGGTGTGCAGTGTTGTTTCTGATGAAGTCGACAGATCAAGCCCACAATATAAGTAGCGGGACACCGACAAGGGTTTTACATTCAAGCGCTATCTATTGAAACTAATCTGGAAGGTTTTCTGGAACCCAAAGATGACATTCTTTCTTGTCTTCGTATTCATTTCAGGTAGGTAGAGTTAGGGGTTAACGGAGAGTTGCTGGTTTTTTATTCAGCTGTAAAACTGCGCTGTGCGTTCACTATGTGGGCTTGTTATTTCAAGTCGCTTAAAGACTGAAGCAGTGCTGGAGACTCTGTGAGGAAGATTGCATGTGTCTGTGTAACGTGTGTTGTGTCTTTCTTTGTATTCAGAGCAGAATATCTGTCTGTGACAGCCCCGTTTACACCAAGAACGATAACTATAACGATAAAGATATTAGCGATATCGTCTGTTTATTCTGAGCGCATGTTGGATTCTGATTGGGTTTGTATCGTTCATCAGCTGCAAACAAATCGTTCTGAAAGGGATTCCAAAGATATCGTTTCTCTGTGCCTTTATCGTTATAGCTGTAGTGTGGACTCTGCTATTCTTTAATACTGAGAACGATTTTTAGAACTATATCTTTTTATCGTTATCTTTATTGTTATCGTCCTTGGTGTGAACGGGTCTTAACTTTGTGCTGTGGAGTCTGTGGTGACAGCAGAAGATCTGTGCACAGTGTGTGTTGTGGTGACAGAGGCATGTCATACTCGAGATACTCATACTCACCAGCAGACCGTGTTGTGGCAAATTCCAAGAATCTGATAGTTGTATACCTATCTTATACCTAGTTGAGAAAATGTTACCATATCCTTCAAAACTGCTGGACTGGAGAGAGCCGACCAAGTGAAGACAACTTTTACAAGAGGATGTAAGAAATATCTGATTGCGCAGTACTGTCGCTGTGCTCATTGTGGGGACTGTGATGCCGTGGAAACACCGGGAGTCGTACTGAGAGTTGAAGAAGGAACCTTAACTCTTCTACGTGTCAGCTCCAATAACTCAGGCCTCTATGAAGTAAAAATCATTGGAAATAATGTGTCTGGGATGAAAGTTACGCTTGTTGTCAACAGTGAGTATGTTACCACAATATATCCGTTTATCTGTATCAGAATTATGAGAAAAATAATGTAAATGGTAACGATTGTGTTCATAAAGTTGTGAAAATGAAGTTGATGTTATTGCTACTTGAGCTGGAATGTGTTCAAATACAAATGATCATTCTGGTGCGCATTTACTGCTTGACGAAAATTTGCAGGCGAAATCCAGTTATTTCAATAGGAATCTGCAGGAAGGTCAAAAAAGTTGCCCATGCAAATTTTGCGTGTGTTCAGTTCAGTTTAGTTGGTCACGTGAATGTGTGCTGACCAGCAGAAAGCTGCTTGATTTGAAAGTGTCTTCTGTGTGAACTGTGCTTCAAACATTGCTACACTTGATAACTTGATTTTTTTCCAGCCAAATGTTGCTGAAATATTGCTAATGTGACTGCTCCTTTAGACTTTGATTAGAAAAGAGTAAACGCTTTTCTGATAATTTGGCAGATGGTAAAGGTGATGTTATTTTTGAGCAGTGTTGCTGGGCAATGTTGCCATCAATGGGCAACCGCGTGAGACACAAGGCTAACAACTGATCTAAAATATCCAGATAGACATTTTTTGCCCATTCTCAAGGGGAAAGTGCCCAAGCAACATCGCTCGACAACATTGCACAAAAAGTTGACCTATGTATCATCTCCTTAAGAGATGTTAAAGTAGGACTGGTCAGTA
>NW_015506111.1:411352-411669 GCF_001515645.1 Sinocyclocheilus grahami | reverse complement strand
TTTTTTCCACCATTAAATAATTGAATAAAATCATTCAAATGTAAAATTAAAACACTTTTTAAGTCACCTCTGCAGTACATTTCCCATCATCCCTTCTGTTACTCACCTGCACTCCCTCTGCAATCACCCACACCAGATAACAATCCAGTTCCTTATGAGTCACTCACTGTATTTAAGCACACACCTCAAGGCTCAGTCCTGGGGCTCCATAAACTTTGCGTACGCACAAAATGGGCATGAAAATGTGCGTAAGCAATTTTACACGCACATATCTGCATTTATAAAAAATAAACTAGGCGTAAATATGTGCGCACCGT
>NW_015506111.1:407441-409834 GCF_001515645.1 Sinocyclocheilus grahami | reverse complement strand
GTTTTCCTGTGATGTGATTTATGTTTTAATAAATTATGTTTTGTTCGCGTATGACAATGGAGCGTGTACACGCAATATCTGAGCCAGAGCAGAGCCAATTCATAAAATAAAAAAACAATGTATAGTTAAAAGACCACGTCCAGTTTTGTATGAGTGAAGGAATCCACGTGTGGATTCTTGTGGTGAGATTCTTGCTCACGCATTACATGAATCACGTAACATTATGTAGAAACTGCTTAAAATTAAGCATAAATAAGGGAAGTAAGCGGCCCAAGGCAGCTGCCGTTCCGCCCACTGCCAGATGCAGTTAGAAATCTACTAAAAACAAGCCTATCGCAAGATATCTGGTAGGGGGGGCACCTGGGGTGGCCAGCCAGATTTCAGGAGGGGGGGTGCCAACCCTGGCCACCACGTAGACACGCCCCTGGACCGAGGGTCATAATGTTCACAAATGTTCAGGTACAACTACTCACAACAAATAATTAATATTGAATATTCTGGTATTGTCTAGGGCTCTGAAAGACATATATCCCTAATGCTGCCTTAGAGACTAAATCAGAGGTGGAAATATCCAAGTTGTAATTGTACAGATTTATAAACTTTCATCAAAACCGCAATTTTTGTTTATCTCTTGCAATTGAAGAAACGGGAACAAAGTCCTACTGTATATTCCTACTGTAGCGAGTGAAAGAGTTTCAGAATGACTAGAGGCACTAGTAGCATCACTTCAGCTATTGGGCACATCTTGCAGAAGCAGCAGAAGTTTTTAGTCTCCCGGCGAACATCGAGCATGCACACACATACAAGTGAGTCCTTGCATATATTTTCATTATTAAATCTTTAATAAAATGGTAACTTGTAAAAAAAAATAATAATAAGTGGAGCGAAGTTTAAAGTGTTTGTGCAAAATATTTTGATCTAGAGTTTTGAGAAATCATTTTCCAACAAGCTTCCATTTGATAACATTATTACCAAACTAACGATGACTTACAGCATTTATTCATCTTAGATAGGCCTCATGTTAATTTCAACATTTAGCCTACTGTTTCAGAAATTAACAATTGTATTTTTATTAGCTAACATTAACAATTCTGTAAAAAGAAAAGAGAAGCAGCGTGAAGGGAGAAGAGACTAAACGCTACATTACAAACAGGCTATACATTTTCTTGTATTAAATAGTTTCTGTGATCAATTTTTAAAACACAAAAGAGGATTTCGTTATTTTCTCAAACTCACTTGAACTAGAATTGGAGTCTTTCAGGGATATTTGAGCCCATTACAGAATGTGATATAATCTTTAGCACTTTAACTGTTGCTGTTACTGTACTGTGTCTGCAGTCCCACGCGTGTGTTCTTCACTGTTCTTCTGTCTGTCTGCTCTCTGGAAGATACTGACTGCTGTCTTCTCCTGTGAGGGTGTGTGTTTATTGATATATTTCTTATTTTTGGTTAAAGAACGTGGTGTATTTTTAAACTCATTTGTCATGTAATGGTCAAAACAATTAGCTACAATTACAAAGTTTTGTATCATTTGTTTCTGAGTGAAGATAATACACAGTGTTTAAGCTGTAATTTTCAACTTTTCTTAAATGTACAGCCAATGGTTACACAGAGATGGACGGTGACTCTGTGGATTTTCCTCTCTCTGTTGAGGAGACCAAACCAGATCCAGTCCAGAGTTCAGTGCGTCCGTGTTCACTCACTCACTGAGGATGAGGAGGAGGAGGAGGATGCCTGATGAAGAAGAGCAGCCTGAAGGATCAAGAAATAAAATGATCTGCTGGAAATTCACATTATTTAAAAGATAACTTATTAAAAGAATAATTACAAAATGTTTCCATTCTTTTTCAACATTTCCATGCATGCCTTTAACGTTTCAGTCTTTAGATCAGGTTTAGATCGGGTGAAATGCAACACTAATAATAAAGAGACTAGACAATAACTTAAAGGGATAGTTCACCCAAAAATAAAAATGAATATCATTAATTACTCATTCTTTCATTGATTAATTCTGTCATTAATTACTCACCCTCACACCGTTCCAAACCCGTAAGACCTTCGTTCATCTTCAAAACACAAATTAAGATATTTTAGATGGGATCTGAGAGCTCTCTGACCCTCCAGCAAGGGTACTACCACGATCAACACACAGAAACCTACACTGTCAGAAAACAAGGTACGGTGAAGGTACAATTTTGTCCCTAGGGGAACAAAACATATAACTGTATCTTTAAAGGTGCACAACAGGTCCTTAAGGTACCCAAAAATAATCATGAACTTACAATCAGATGAGAGAGGTACATTTTCTAGTTCTAGTTTATAACTAATATTTCAGAATAGCTATTTCTAATATTTTTTAACGACTTCCAAGTTATCATTAATTTTGATTAGTG
>NW_015506111.1:397580-407310 GCF_001515645.1 Sinocyclocheilus grahami | reverse complement strand
TCTCTCTGTTGAGGAGACCAAACCAGATCCAGTCCAGAGTTCAGTGCGTCCGTGTTCACTCACTCACTGAGGATGAGGAGGAGGAGGAGGATGCCTGATGAAGAAGAGCAGCCTGAAGGATCAAGAAATAAAATGATCTGCTGGAAATTCACATTATTAAAAAGATAACTTATTAAAAGAATAATTACAAAATGTTTCCATTCTTTTTCAACATTTCCATGCATGCCTTTAACGTTTCAGTCTTTAGATCAGGTTTAGATCGGGTGAAATGCAACACTAATAATAAAGAGAATAGACAATAACTTAAAGGGATAATTCACCCTCCATAGACAGCAAGGATCCTAACATGATCAAGGCCTAGAAACGTAGCAAGGACGTCAGTAAAATAGTTCATGTGACATCAGGGGTTCAACAGTAATTTTTACAGTTTTAGTACCCTTGCTGTCTGTGGGAGGGTCAGAGAGAACTCGGATTTCATCAAAAATATCTTAATTTGTGTTCCGAAGATGAACGAAGGTCTTACGGGTTTGCAACGATGTGAGGGTGAGTAATTAAGACAGAATTCTCATTTGTGGTTGAACAAACACTTTAAATTATGTGGCAATAAAAATATAGACGAAAAAAATACCAAAAGACATGACAGATGTGCAGATGTGCTATTTAAAGATGACCTATATTGAAAGGTGTTGTACAGTCATATTGTTCGGGTGGAGTATGGCCTGACAGTATAAAAGCTGTTTTGGTCCTCAGCACCACAAGAGGACACCAGTAAACTGTGCTGCAGTATTGCCTCATATTACAGGGTCAGGAAACCCCCTGTTTCAGCACTGGTTAGTTCTCACCAGTTTTAAAAAACGCTAAAAAAAAATAAACAGACAGACAACACACAGCTTCGGGTTTCATTTCGCTCCCATCGAGTTAAAAACACAAATAAATGCACTGCCATTTGCACTCTGCATCGAAAACATATAGGCAATAGAAGATATTTATACTGTACATATTGCTATATTAACTATATTACACTGAAAAAAGCTTTCATGGGCAGCCTAGAATAGCATGCACTTTCACAGCAAAATAAACGTTTTTTTCTTTATTGAATAGTGAAAATAAAGCCCTCTTGTTTCTACACTGGTGACTCTTTTCAACTAACTTTTTTATTTAAACCAAACAAGGCTGTAATCATGTCTAGAACATCGGAGGGACCAATAGTTTTGAGGAAAATATAAAGACCAGACCACTATGGTAATAGTATTTATTTAAAGAAACTAAATAGATAAATTATTTAAATGGATTTAGGGGAATAAATTAAAGAAAGATAATCAATCTGAACTGCAAGAAATATTTTTATTTTAAAATATGCACCCATTCAATTTAATTTGTATTGTTGAAAATGCACAACTAAAAATGCTATTGTCGTCATAATCAATTATAAATTAGCCTACATGAATCATGTAAATGGCAGACCTTATTTTCCATTCAAAACCCTGGAATTCGACAAAAAAATTTAATTGTTTGCATCACTGGATATTGTTGGTCATTTATGTCGGGGAACGCATACGTTACAGCCCAGACTCTTTCACCGCACAAGCTTTTTACTTTCAGTTTTCATTCTGATATTCAGCATTAACAGCAATCCAAAAGGGGTAAGCTTTCAACTGATCTGAATAGCCTACATGCATTTTCGATGCTCCATGCACATTATTGAATGAGCGTTTTTTTTAGAACATTATAGTGAGCTATATGACACATATTCATGAAGCCTATTAAACTCCCCGTAACTCGCAAACTCCCCGTGATAGCACTCAAATATCTCGTTGTCAGCCTCTGCTTTTCTGCAACAGACTGAAGCCTCGTGAATTCAGCGTGCCTTGCATTCAGCTAATAAAAGAAAAATGCTGCAATTTTCTGGTGTTATTGTATTATTGTTGGGGCAGTCTCCAGCTATATCTTAAACTTCTTAAAATACAGTCCACTTCAGATTGGTTTTAATTACTGCATAAAAAAACGGAGTGTCTACTTAGTGCAAATAGCCGCTGCCTAAAAAAATGCAATCTTTATCCAATTCTGATTGGGTGGGCAAGACTGTCATTCAGATAATAAAAGAAAAATGTTGCTGTCTCTATAGTCCATTGCCACGTCACAAATTGTGACTTCAACACGATGTAGATTTTAAACCCGGAAGATGAAAATAGTGCAAAAAAGCTTAAAATTAGCCAGTTTTCTCCAACAGTTAGAACTATCCAAAGCTAACATTGTCTTCTATGATGTGCAACACAAACACCTTTTCTAAAAAATCTCAGAATAAATAGTCTGGGGTTTCATGACCCTTTAATGTCTGTTAAAGCAAGAAAAAAAACTTTTATGTAAAAACAAAAACCACACACACACACAGCCACTGTCTCCAAAATTATTTAATTATTCAATTATGACAGACACAGCAATGCATCATATTCTATACGATCGTCATGTTTGTAGTGTGTTCCAGGGATTAAAATTTACAATATATATTTCAGACCTAGTGGAGTAATAGTAACTAAGTTGCATAAAATGGAAATACTCAATAAAGTAGGCTAAAACTACCTCATATGTGTAGGCTACTTAATGGTTGGATTCCACAACTGATAACATAAAACATATACAACATTTACTTACATACATCATTTTCTATTGCGCTTCTGAATTGGCTGTGTATGAGATTCGCCAATTTTTGCACTTTTGTGTTTAATTACCAGTCAGGGTTTTTGGGAAAATGATAAAAGGCAAGATTTTTACTGTCACACTGCTAGTTTCTGCAGTTGATTGCCGAACACTGTGTTCTTTTATTCCACTTTGACTTCTCTTTCGTTGTCATTCGGGTGTTTGTGCTGTTATTCACTTGGCATTTTCACCCCAAAATGGCAGCAGCGCTACCGAAGCACCACCTGGTGTCTGTTACCCAAAAAGCATCAGAGTTTCGCCTCTTGGGCTTCTATACGCTTTGTGTAAAGGTCCTGAAGGTTAGGCAGGGGAGGGGGCGCACCAATAATCCTCTAGTCTCCTGATGTCTGGTTACTAAAAAGCTATGATTTTTATTTGTTTACTTGCATATGTGTGACCATTAACCAATATTGGAAAAGAGTGAACTATGTTTTGGACTTAAAGTAGCCTAAGTATTTTAGCTCAAATATGGTCGGTAGAAGACAGTTTCACTATACACCATAATGGTTTATTACCAGATATTTTTTTTTATGTCAAATCACTGCATAAAATTTGTGGGTGCAAGGGCTACCAAACCCTAATAAGAATATAAATGTAAAGTACAGGATAAGAAAATCTATGTATTTTCATACAGTGTGCTCTCGTACAGTGGCGCAGGCGTACGGCTGCACTGTGCGCACGAGCTCTCAGACTGACCTGAGATTTGCCCCGCAAACATTTCAGCAGTTATTATAGGCCTGTGTGTGTGTCCAGTATTTCTGATAGACTGAACCAGCCATGCCATTAATTATGAATTCATCAGTCTTTTGCATGCCAACTTCAATTTCTGCATGTAAATATTACGCCAAATAGAAGCAGAAAATCGTGCTATACGCACTTGCAGGAGATCGGTTTAGACTACAGCAATACATTTGTTGGCTATTTTACAAATGGAAATACAACCAATTCATGACAGTGTTTTACATTCAAGCTACCGTAAAATTCATAGTGAAAAGTACTTTAAAAGCGTATGGAATGCAATAAAGTAATTTTTTTTAAAGCTGTTTTTAAAGCAGTTGCTGCATGACTAATAAAAAAGGCTAATAAATAATTCACATATCAGACAAAATTGCGTTGCAGCAAATCCTTTACATTTTTAGGTATTCAGAACAGAGCAACATAAAAAAATCAGAAAATATAATCATCTATACAATTATAGGACAACGTTTTACATGTAAGCCATTATAATGTTTTATTTTTTTAATTATACAGAATTATAAAATAAAACGCAAATTATAATCGGGCCCTGCATAGGCTTTTCCTTATTTGTATATTTTAGACATCCATCAATTGGTGATGAAAAATATTACTCGCCATCTCCTCATTGGATGCGCCTTTAGAGAGAATTGCATCTTTACAGATTACATAATGAAAGAGTTTCTATTTTCGATTTGAATTATTTCCTTTTAAAGTAATTTTAATCTTTCTATATATATATATTTTTTTTTTTTAGAGTTTAGGTTCATCATTGTGATGCGCTCCTGTTCAGCGTTTGTTTTCTTTATTTTATAAAAGCACAACGTTTTGTTGATATTGTGAGTGCACACAAATAAAACTAGACCCTTTACAGTTTAGAATGAGGTAGCCTATTACTCTTACCTTTATGAGCAAAAATGACTGCGTATTTAAAAAAAAAATGACTGAGTCTTTTCCACCTTCTCTTTGGGAGAAGGGGGAAAAGACGGGCTCGGGCCTATTGAGGCCCGTGCAGGGCTCTAACCCACTTCATCCAACGCGGTTTTGTTCTCTGTTGTTTTCATCTGTGAGCATGCTCTTGATATATGTATTTTACCATTTTGTTGAGTTTAAAACGTGACACACATTCGTTCTGATCTAACTGATCATTTGGGCAGAACGGGACATAATACAAACATTTTCGAGAAATAAGTAATTTGTACATTACATAATTGATAAGGGAAAAGATTGTGTATGTATGTGAATGCACCATGAGTTCGAGTCAACTTTCATTTCCTGAACAGATTACTGCATTTGATTCACCCAAACACACGTAAGTTTCAAATGCCACTGGCTCAATTAACAAGCTGTATAGTAATAATAGTAATGTAGACCTTAGTTGCATTTTACGTGATATTATAAATCCTAAACTTAAATAGAAGGTAATCTTTGGATTTCTCCTGCTCTCTGCACTGGTGTTTAACCAGAAGTATATGCACACACTGGCTAGACCGGAAATCTAGCACCATTGCAGTGAGAAATCACTTGAGGTGTTTTTTTTCACATCACAGGGTAGTGTACCTTGGCAGGACACTGCGATATATAAATTTAATTGTTCACAAGAGCAATTTTTTTTTATTCAGAATACAATATAATACAGACAAAGCTCCTTTTTGGTGCATAAAACAATTTGCTTTGGTTACAGTGCAACAAGCTTATATAAAAAATGTATAAAAAATAAAATTAAAACATTAAACATTAAAAAATACAATATTTTCAACTAAAAGTAACAACATTTTTAAATATTCGAATGACATCTTTCAACTTGAGGTACTTGTTGCAACTGTACAAACAATATCAAATATTGATGCTGAAGATGCTTTTATAAGTCTTTAGATGCATAAAGAAACAGTTTTAAGTGTCTCTGCAAGCATTCTTTGTTTGCTGTTTGTCCAGATCCTCAAAAAGAACTTGGTACACTCTTAAAAATAAAGGTGCTTCACGATGCCATAGAAGAACCTTTTTGTCTAAATGGTTCCATAAAGAACCTTTAACATCTGAAGAACCTTTCTGTTTCACAAAAGGTTCTTTGTGGCGAAAGAAGGTTCTTCAGATTACAAAAAGGTAAGAAAGAGATGGTTCTTTAAAGAACCTTTGACTGAATGGTTCTTTGTGGAACCAAAAATGGTTCTTCTATGGCATCGCTTGAAGAACCTTTTGAAGCACCTTTATTTTTAAGAGCCTGAACTTCACACGCGTCTTCTCTTCAGGGTCACCTTTGACAACATGTCTGCAATAACAACACCACATCTGTAGTCCTCGTTGTCCTGCTGTCTTGCCATTTCCCTTTCCTGGTCCAACCTCTCCAATCTCTTCAAAAGAACATCCTTGGTGTTCCGTTTTCTCTTACATGCAGAGCCTGGCAGCGATTTAGGGGAACAAACGGAGATGCTTTGAGGAAAAGATGTATCTGAGCAGAGAGAGGTTGTACATGTAGGAGCTGCTGGCAGCGGAGGAGATAGGTCAACCTTCAGTAGCCTACTGCTGCTTTCCTGCCAATGATTGGAGGCCACACTACCTTCCTCCTAAAATTAAAAAACAATGTTACGTCCCAGGACGTATGAATTTGTGTTTTATAATCATGGTGTGTGTCTTTCATGATATGCTGCTAGTGGACCCAACGGCCTTCTGGGAGTTGTAGTTTTTGTTGTATCCTATGTTCTGTGCTTCTCCCTGTCCTAATCTAGGTGATTGGACCTACCAGCTGCTACTCGTCATTGTCAAAAGGAACCAGTATATAAGAAGATCAAGAGAGTGAGCCAGTGAGATGTTCCTTCTCCCAAGAGCATGAGTGTGTTGTTCTGATTTACGCTTAATATGGGTGTTATGGCTGTAGTGTGCAGTCTTGTGTATTAAGCCTAAATTGAAAACCAAACTTGAATGTGATTTGGCTGTAGTGCACAGCTTTTGAGGTGTTTGCTTTTTTTTTTTAGTGCTGTAGCAGTAGGGAGTTGGGTGCCATTTTCTTTTGTCTTCGTTTTCTCCAGTTTTTGCTAGTACGGAAGTTCAATTCAAGTTTATTTGTACAGCGGTTTTCACGATACAAAACGTTGCAGAGCAACTTTACAGCAAATTAAATTTCTACAATATTTAGTGGTAGCTTGTCAGTGGTGACTCAGTTAATGTACAAGTCAGGTAAGAATTGTTATTTATTTTAATCCTTGGAGGTTAGCTAGATTTCTTTCTTACATGTGGTAATCATTTGTTTATTTTGGCCTTAACCACTCCACTCCTGAAGAAACTGTTTGCTTAAATCTTTTTGCACTGTGTGTCCTCATTTAGTTTATTGTAAATGCATTTACTGGCACCTTACTTTGTGTACCGAGTGCTGGGACTGAGAACAGTTCAAACCTTTACTTTAAAAGTTTACTTCCCTTTTGCTCCCTAGACATCTGATGTATAAAATAAAATCTGAGCACATCACTTATCTAAACATACCCAATTCATGGGTATTTTTTTTTCTAGTTTAAGCTAACAATGGTGTGTTTGGTTAATCTTTCTCTAATGTTTGTAAGAGGATCACAGCTATTAATGCTTCAGCACAAATCTTTTCACTGTAAATTAAATGTGTAAGCAAATTTTGTACTCCAGAAACTGAAATCAGAGACCTAGCAGCTGGACTAATAAAAATCGACATTGTGTTGTGTGGTAACTCAAGTTATACGTTTTTAAAGTATTCACTCACCTCATAATCCATCGTTGAATCCGTTTCCCGGTGTTTCACAAATTGTGATAACCAGCCAAGCTCTGAGAGGATGGGTGACGCATGTTTGAATCCAGCTGGGTCTCCACTTTTACCATGAACTCTCTTGTTTGCCTTTTCAAACTGATCTCTTAAGTTCTTCCAGACTTTCTTGCAAACACTTTCTTCCTTTCCCACGGTGGCTGCAATTTCTCGCCAAGAGTTCTTTGCCATCTGGCCGTCTCTGTGAGCACGCATGGACGGATCATAAAGATGTCTGTACAAGCGTACCTGTTCAGCCAACATTTGTTCGAAGTTGTTCATGTTGACTGCGGCGCCGCGCGAACTGTTCGCTCGAGTCACAAACGCTGCGTTCGAAATCGCGTACTGCTTGAGTGCTACATTTGAATTTGAACTTACTTCCAGACCGTTAAAATGAACGTTCTATAGTATGAAAGGAATTCGGAAGTACTACATCCGCAATGTTGATGTTGTCATCACAGCGCGAAAATGTAAAGCGGCCACTCTGCTGAACGAACGTCGGCGGTGGTTTTCGATATTCTCACGGCTTGCGTCGGCGTTTTAACGTCGTTCGAATTAACAACTCAGCCGCCGCCGTTTCTCCAGAACGGCTGCACGTGCTCTGATGACAACCCAGCTGTTCCACGATTGGCCAGATTCACCGCGTGACAATCACGTGTGTTTCGGTTTTGTTTTTATACAGTCTACGGTTTATTCTAACATCTTCAATTCCAGTAATAACAACATTAAAAGCTTTTTTTTTTTTTTTTTTACTGTAGTCGCAATGTTGAGACACGTTTATCAAAAAACACTGATAAAAGCATATTTACTCCACTTTATTGGTATTTAAATAGTATTAAAAAAATACTTGAAATTCAAATAGTATGTTTATAATACATTTGTATTTCCAACATGCTTATTTGAAGTGCAACAAAAAATATATTGAATTGCATTTTAATATAGTTCTAAAAAGTATACTAGAAGTACTTTTGTATATGCTTGGTTATAATTCTAAGAAATATGCTAAACAGAAGCATACTTTTAATGTATTTATAAAAAGTATACTAGAAATAATTTGGTAATAAATATATGCTTAGTTACACTTGTAAGGAATATGCTAAACACAAGCATACTTTTAGTGACTTTTTAGTGTATTTACAGAAAACATACTCATGTTACCCTTACTTAAAGTATTTTTTATGTCTACTTTGTGTAAGAACATAACAAAATTATTTCACTTTTAGTGGGTTTTTAATGTACTTTATATTGCAGTAGGCCTACACATGGTTATATTTTAAATATTTATGTATTTATAATTTTAATATTTGGAAAAGTACAATATTTTGAAAAACATTTTTAACATTTACAATGTACAAACCTTTGTCAACTATTATTAAGCATTGCGATATTTAAAATATCTTGTTTAATATGTTGTTCAGTTTTACTTAAAAGGTTATGTTCATTACATGATACATTAATTATAATAAGGTGTTTATAAATTTGTTAAAGCTTGACGCATTTATTTTCTAATATATATTTCTGAAATTCCCACAAGGATTTCAACATCATATATGAAAAAACTTGCGTTTACTTGTGTTTAAATTCAAACACACTGACTAAACCTGATTGGTTCCAGGTTCCAAAATATGATGTGCGTGTCTCTTGAATGTGAATATAAGTCTAAATGTAAACAGTATTATATAGAGCGGTCGCCGATCGTGTCTCTTTAGGGCACTTGGAGGAAACCACGCAATTCATATGGATTACTTTGGCGATGGTTTTTTGCGATTTCCACTTTTTGAAACGTGAACATCTTTGGTGAATCTTCTTTCATCGGAGGGACATAAATCTCTCAGATTGTTTATTCAAATATCTCAGCTTTTCTTTTGAAGACGAACGAAAGTCTTTGATGGTTTGGAGCATCTTAAGGGTGAGTGATGACAGAATTCAAATTGTTTTGGGGGAACTATGAAATTAATTAGAAAATATAGCGGTATGTTCTTATTTTTAGCAGCTTCTGCAAGCATGTATGGCGTCTGGCTTTTGGAACCTCACTGTGACTTCAGGTAAGATTTAATTAACCTTATTTGTCTGTGCCAGTCATGTTTCTGACACATGCATTGACAGAAAAAAATAAAATACAATTAGTCATTATAACATGTACAACATTAACATTCTTTTATTTGCAAATAGAAGTTGTGCATTTATTTATTTCTGATTTCCTGAACAATTTGGCTTCATTGTAATGAGGTTAATGAACTTACAATTACTTTGTCTTGAGCTGATTAGCCAACTGTGGTAGTGTTCGTTGATTGGTGTTTATATTTGTTCAAGCTTGACAACCTTTATAGCCTTTATTTTGTAATATATATTTCTCATTACAGATAAGAACAAAAGATTAAATTGTAAGAAGGGTTGCTTATATGAGAGCATACAGTACATCTGAAACTGCTGAGGCTGGGAAGGTTTTTGACTATATTACCGACCAGGTACATTGTTCTCAGTGTACTGTCATTCTTAAAAAGAAAACAAATCATCAATCATCATTTGCTTTTT
>NW_015506111.1:366264-396462 GCF_001515645.1 Sinocyclocheilus grahami | reverse complement strand
CAATGTGTCCATTCCAGCTGGCTAATTTGTGCTTGCTTTCAGTCATTCATGTAAAAATCTGTTATTTAATTTTGTTTCTGTTTTGTTTTTTTTCTAAAGCTGCAAGGCTCTGGTGCAAAATATTGTATGCCAGGAGTCAGGATGACTAGGCTGTACCCAGGTCTCCGGAACCTGCGACGACGCTCAGGTCCATCAGCGCCTTCGGCTCCACCAGCTCTGTCTCCATCGGTTGGCCCCCAGATGTTGGCAGTCACACCATCTACATCTTGGCTCCTCTCTCGATTCTGCCGTGTGTTGTCAGCACTGGGATGCTCTGGGTCTGGGCCATGTGCCAAACACCACCTAAGCGGCCCGGGCATCATCGTCATCCTCCCATCACCATCCCTTCACCACATCCTGCCATCATCCCCGCACTTCTGCCTCTCACCATCCCTACGCCATCTCCTTGTCCACCTCCAAAACCCCCTCCATCCCAACCTATTCTGTTGCTTGAACTTTATCATCTTCTGTCTTTGCACACACACAGCTATTCACTTATGCACTTTGTTTTCAGTCTTTTTTTATGTGTTTTTTTTTCTTCAGAAAATTGCATTGTAATTTTGTTTTTTATTCACTGATGTAAAATTCTGTACTTTTTAGTAAGACCGGTATAACTGAAATGTTCTACAAATGGAAAAGATAGCTCTGCCATAGCATTTCAGTCTTTTTTTATAATGTATTAAAATATAGTAATACAAATGTACTATAAACATACTTGTATTTCAAGTGCATTTTTAATACATTTAATAGTATGTTTTGTTTTTCACCAAAGTGTATATATATGCTGCGGTCCTGTATTAGTGTACTTTATGAATATTTGTAATGTACACAACAATATATAATACATTAAAGTTTTCTAGATATCAAAGTGTGTGTGTATATACTGACAAAAGCAGCTTTATAATATATTAATAATGTAATGCTAATGCATTTCCAATGAGCTGAAATACAATTGAAATGTACTTGAAGTACATTAAAACGATGCTTCAAATATACTCTAACTGTAGTTCATGAAGTATTAAAAAGGACATTTTAAATATATTTTAAGAAATACACTTAAATTGCACTAAATATACTTAAAGTGGTTCCAGTTGAGCAATTTCAATATATTACAAAATAGATTAAAATCAAACACAATTTATATATATTTATTTTTCACCTGGGTAGGGCGAGGTAGCTGGTTAACTGACTAATTGTATTGTTTTAAAAATGTTTATATAATATGCCTTTTTGTCTGATACCATACTGACAAAAGCAGCTTTATAATATATTAATAATGTAATGCTAATGCATTTCCAATGAGCTGAAATACAATTGAAATGTACTTGAAGTACATTAAAACGATGCTTCAAATATACTCTAACTGTAGTTCATGAAGTATTAAAAAGGACATTTTAAATATATTTTAAGAAATACACTTAAATTGCACTAAATATACTTAAAGTGGTTCCAGTTGAGCAATTTCAATATATTACAAAATAGATTAAAATCAAACACAATTTATATATATTTATTTTTCACCTGGGTAGGGCGAGGTAGCTGGTTAACTGACTAATTGTATTGTTTTAAAACCTTTTTGTCTGATACCCTTTTTGTCTGATACCCTTTTTGTCTGATACCCTTTTTGTCTGATGCCTAATTGTATGAGACCTGACACCTGACGTCGTTTCTCCTGAGACCTGAAGCTTTTCAGTCGGAGGCGCGATGCCGTTTTGTCCAATGAATGAAGCCTTTTAGTCTTAGGCATGAGGCCTTTTCATTTAATGACTGAGGTCTGAGGATGTCCTAAAAGGCTCAAATGTACACCGTACACCATACTTGGCCACATGTCACGTCTATTCTTAACCGAGACGTTGAAATCACGGTTATTGCTGGCTGGGAAAGTAAACGGGAAAGGCGGCGCCCGTCAGTTTTTACTTTCACTTTTGACATGACCCACGTGAGAAGCTGTGGCGTAGAACAATAGTCAATGCCCCTCCTATTAGTCATCCAATCAGCTGTCGTTTCTGCTGAGCGTTCAGCCAATCAGCAGCGAGGTGCTCTATAGCGTTGCGACCGCTCTCTGGCTGTCATTAAACTCCAGCATCCTCAAACCATCCTCATGCCTACAGCCAGGTAGGGCAAAGCTGGATAGTCAGACACCTATTAAACTATTTAAGGACTTTTATAAGTTTTATAATTTTGTCATTCCATAATGTAAATAGAAACATTTTTTTCAACTCGAATAGCATGTCGTTTTAAGAGAATTTGGCGATGTTCTTTTGAATGTGATGTTATAATATTTTCTGGATAGTTTGCTTGCATGTTTCTGAGATGGCCTCATCTGTTTAAGACAACTATCGTTTAAAAATTATTATTTAGCTGGCTTAAAATGGCTAAAAAGTCATTTGTACTCATGTCTGGATATAGTTTTATTTGTTTTGATGACATAATTTAGATTTAGAATAACTAATGGGGAGATAATTTGTTTATATAAGTGCAATAATTCCAAACCAATGCCCAAAAGATAAAATAAAATCTCAGTTCTTTTTGCTGCCCTGACTGTGCTGCCTAGTTCACCCATCGGCACGCGCCGGGGTCTGCAGTCACGGGTGTCCATCTGTCTGTCTGCTGTCTGGAAGATCATGACTTCTGTCTTTCCCTGTGGGGGTATGTTTTTTTTTTTCATTGAAAGAACGTGGCATTTACTTATTAACACAAGATTGTTTTAAATTAAGATAAAAGCTACACCGTGTTTAACCTGCCAATTTCATCTTTTCTTAAATTTGCAGTCACAGAAGTGGACGGTGACTCTGTGGATTTGCCTCTCTCTGTTGAGGAGACCCGAGAACCAGTCCAGAGTTCAGTGCGTCCATTCAGTGAGGATGAGGATTATGAGGCCTGATGAAGAGGAGCAGCATGAAGGGTCAATAGATAAAACGACAAACTTGAAATTCACTTTTTTCTTGACTTTGTATGAAATACTTTTTGTGTTCACTTATGAAATACTTTGTGTTCACTTATTAAAAGGATGATTACAAAAATAAGATTTAATAATTTTTTAACATTTCCATGCCTTTAAAGTTTTGGTCTGTAGATCAGGTTTCCTCAACAATGTCCAGGATGCCTTGAAACTGATATACAGTATGTAATGGTGTAAAAGTGTTATATTTCATCAAACTTTGTTTGTTACTTTGGTTGAGAAAAAACAAGTGCAGAAAGACTGGGTAAGGGATGAGCCATCGTTTCATTATGGGGGAGGGTTTTTTTTTTTACACAGCATTTAATCTTGGTGTTTATCGAACATTATAAATCACACTACTTTCTTGTGCTGCATGTGTTTGTTTAGAAGAATGTGTTATGTTCTTTTGTGTTGCTGATGTGGTATACCCCTCTCTTCGCTCAATGGTATATTCCCCTGGTGCTGCATTCTTCAGTCTGTGTGAAACATTCTGAAGAGAGGTATGTGTCTCTGTTAATGGACAACTCAGACATGTTCCTAGAGCATATTAAAGGGGTCATATGATGCGATTTCAAATGTTCCTTTCTCTTTGGAGTGTTACAAGCTCTTGGTGCATAAAGAAGATCTGTAAAGTTGCAAATCCAAAGAAATATTCTTTATAAAAAGTTAAGAGTCAGCCACGCCTACCTAAAACGGCTCGTTCTAACACGCCCCCACATATCTACTTCACTATGTGGGAAGATTTGCATAATGGCACCAAAATGTGCACGCAAAGAAAGGCCACCATGCCTAACACAATAAAAAAAATAACTTTCAGTTTCACAATTCATTTTAGTTTTTAAATTATTTTAAAAATGTACTTAAATATACAGTAAGTTTGAGATATAACGTTTTTGTCATAGGAAATAATTTTCGTTTATCACATGAAGATTGTCAGTTATGCAAGTAGCTGCATCCTCCTGCAGCTTATTCAACAGAAGCATGTTTCAGTGTGTATATGTGTTTGTCAATGTGTCTGGAAATAATGGCAGAGACCGAGAGATATAACAAAAGATCATAATGTTCACAGCTGTTCAGATAGAACTACTCACAGCATGAGGCAGAAGAGATTCAGTGTCTTAGAAATGCAGAGAAAAGTCCACTGACTGGCTCTCAAGAGCTTTGCTGCAGGTTTGTGCTAGTTGCCAGTGGCTAACAGAAGTAAAAAAATATGAACAAGCCCACACACACACCTTTATGAGTTTTTGTCTTATATTTAAAATATTTTATACAGTTAAGCTATATCACAAACTGTGGCGTATGGCAGACTTTTATTTTTGACATGGCCAAAATTGAGTGGCCACATTCATTTAGAGTTCTTCCCCATCCTTTTTATCCTCATTGCCAAAATCAAACTAAGGGACTCAACATTCAGGCCATTTCTGGATTCAATCACTTTTCATGTTATTCATCTACAATAAAGTACAGCACTCTTCATAGGCACAGTACAGAACTGAACTAGTGCTGCTGTTGAATGACGGTCTGCTGTTTGTGTGGAGATCACGAGAAAACGAGCAAGAAAGAAATCATGAATGGCCGTATATTTGCCACCACAGGCTTAACAAAGCTGCTTACCTGCTCTTGATTGGAACTGGACAGAGTCACCATTATATCAGAGCAAAGGAGATGCATGAAGCAGATAGGAATTTCACAAGAAATACTTTTCAGTAGTAAATACGCAAAGAGATACACATATAAACACCACTAATTCAATATGAGAACTGATAACAAGGGCACTTAATGAGAGACAGGTGAACATAATCACTAGCTAAGGAAACTAACTAGAGCACAATGAAGACTAAACCAAAAGGGTGAACGAGAAACACAAACAAAATCACAGTTGATAAAAATAAAACTAACAGATACAGTAGGGGCTAGAACCCCTTCGGGGCTTGGCCCTTTAAATATAATCCTGACAGACTGGCATCAGACTACAGAATAAAGAATGAGGTTTAGTCATTAACCTTTCACAAAGTCATGCTACAACAGAGAACTAGACAAGGTTCTTATCATATAGCAATGCTTAATGAAAACTAGAGCAGTAATTGTTGCATGAATAATAAACAAATATTAAAATGATCCACTCCAAACTATAAAAAAGTATTTAAAAAATTTGGTGCGATAAATAAGGTCTAATTATCAACATCAATCCCCCAAAACAGAAAAAACCTCTTTCACAAACATCTGCATGTCTGTATCTTTTAAGGTTTATATGAAGTGTATATAATGAGTTAGGTGTTATTTAGCACAGTTCTTAACAACCAGCCATGATTCAAGCGATCATCTGCTGAGGAAGGAACATCATGCTGGTTAATCAATTTCTGAAACTGATCAGGATTTTAGATTTAGCTCTAATTCTCAAACCTCGTTCGATACTTCTTGCCCATAAATTGTAGACAAATCATGTGACATTTCCATTTTATTATTGCCCACTTGCATAACCTTCCAAAACACTATCCCATCCTATGCTGACTTTATAATCAGAAAAAACTGAGAAGTGGAAAAGCAGAATAATGAGTCATTTTTTATGTTAGTTCAAAAATCAGATTCGGCGCAACAACCCAAACTCGTAAAATTGAAAATTAAAATGAGAGAAAATTATCCAAGCCAACTTTTCATTACTTTGATGGTGAGAATTTAACAAAGAACTGCAAAGGGTTAGGTATTCTTAATGTGGTTTTAAGAAATATCCGTTAGAATGCTCTTCTTAATTAATAATAATAATAATAAAAACATTTTAAATAAAAACCTATGTTAGCACACCCACACAGAAGAAAAGGTTCTATATAGAAAGGTTCTATCAGGCACTTCATATTTGGAACCCCTAAATAGTTCCATATAGAACCCCTTTAAAGGATTTTTTTAATCAGGAAAAGTAGCCAGGAAAAAGGGGTTCATTTTATGGATTTAATTTTAGTTTTATTTTAATTACATTTATAATTAAAATAAAATAGCTTAAACTTAAACAGCTCATATACATACTTTATCACTAGAAAAACTAGAAGAAAGAAAAGTGTTGTTATTTAATGCACTTTTATTAGCATTTGCAATGACAAGCAATATACCTATATATATAACACAGCAAATCATAGTGCAACAGTTACACGAATTAACACAAATCCATGTTTTATTTATTCACACTTTTTATTCTTAAATTGACAAAGCAGTACATTACATTTTAGAAATATTGTTTTATCAAACACAGACACGTCCATTTGCGTTTGACAAGGATAAACATTCATGAGACCTACCACAACAAAAAACAGAGGAATCTCTCACAATTAACCTCCTAAACCATATGTAGCCTACACTTCCACTTTCCACTGATTCTACCACAAGATGATGTCAGTGGTTTCAAAAATGCTCTACGAGTGTGTCTGTGTGTGTGTGTGTGTGTGTGTGTATACCCTGTCTTATGTCTTTCCGTTCACTTCCTGTAGCTTTACACCATGCATGTAGCCTAAAGTTGGTCTCAGTATTCACCTCGCGCGTTGCGGAATCACACTGAACATGCAAAACTCCAATACAACAAGTGAGTCATTGAACTATTTAATATATTTCATTTATTAAAACGTTTATAAAATGTAATTTTTTAAGTAAAAAAAGTAGAGTGAAGTTTAAAGTATTTGTGTACAAAATATATGTTGTATACTGTAGTATTATGTGATGTGTTTTTAAGTAGCCTATTACTGTGAATGTATATATATATATATTGGGGAGCGCGGGGCACAAAGTAACGCAGGGTAAATTGTAACACACGTAGTTTAAATATTTCCACCCATGCTAGCATAACCAAATTTTCAGCATTTACTAGTTACTATATCAACATTATATAGAGAAAAAAAGTGCACCAAAATTCAAAAGTTTTTTTGAAGATATCGCTGAACATTTATTTTATCATAGTAAAATTATATTTCTGGCTTAAGTACATTTTTCATCTCAGTTTTTATTACTCATTTAAAATTAGACAAATCTGCTATTATTTTAATCTCCAATCTGTTATTTGTCGGTTTAGATGATTTTTTTAATGCTAACTAGCAGAAGATGTAAATGTTGCGCAGATGGGATATGTTATAACACTGCGTTACAATGTGCCCTGCTGTGCTATTCTATTACATTATAATATTCAGAGGGTGGCAAGATGGGGGATTCCCCCGCTCTATAGCCTATATGTCTCTATATGTCTCTGCGTCGACAGAATGATTTTTTTATTTTTGTTTTTTTAATTAATTTATTTAGGTTAAAACTCCCACCCGGGTGACACTACTCCAATAATAGACCATGCAAAATACCAAATAATAATAATAATAATAATATCTTTAAAATATTGCCAAGTAACGTTGCAAACAACAATAAACTCAGAAAAGGACTTTAATTGTAAGCGACACAAGTAGACTATATGGAAAACAAAGGTATTGTTTCCTATTTTTTCCTAATGTTTGTTATTATTTAAAATTGTATATACATTTTGATACACCTTTTTTATTGACCCCTTAGGCATGTTGTCAATAACGTCTTCAACATTGTCTATGACCAGATATGTTTTAGTGAACCTTCAACATTTGCTTTGCTTGAGAAAGCATGAAAATATAGTACAGTTATGATGTTTTTTTGTTTTTCCCCAGATGATTTAGTCGAGTTCGTTTTTCATCAAACGCAATATAATTTTCTGCAATCGAGATCTGGCAGCAACAGTGCATTCTTCTGCTCGGGCAAGCGCTTCACGGGACAGCTTACCTGCGCATGCAATCAGCCGCATACACTTTATTAAGCTTTGAGTCACATCTCACATGATAAGAGATCAACTAATAAACCCATAATAATGTTTATATTAATTAGCCCATGAACTCATTCTCTCAGACGCCCTGCATGCGCCACATTCGCAGCTTATGAAAGGAACGCCACTGATATATAGCCTATTCATTCCTGTTAAATCACAAAACCAATACACACAAACGTGTCCCTGCTCTGGAGACACGGTCCGTGTAACCCTTTGCAGACAAAGTAACACTTTTTGACTTTCTCAAATTGTGTAAATCCACATGCGGTTCAGAGTATAATTTTTTTTATCCACAGTAATTTCACACTTGTCTAGTACAAATATGTCACTTTGTTTCATAATTACAGTGTATACGTTTTTCTTTATTTACCCTCAAAAATTGGATGTGAAATGTGACAACATGCCCCATAGATGGGGTACACTGTAACAGCTGAGGGGCACGTTGTAACATGACATGACAGCTTAAAATGTTATCTGATCGCATGAAAAAAAGATACAAGACAAACTAAAACATTTTGTCAATAAAATTAATTTTTTTTTTTATTTCAAATAGAATAATGGCGTTTTTTAAGAATTAAAAATAATCTGATTTTGGATTTTGACAATGAACACATTGCAGCCATGGGACGGCCCACATAAACGAGCAAAAATGCTTTACATGTCTTGAAATCATAATTTCTTAACATTAAACATTGACTATCAGTATTTATTCACCTGTTTCTCGTCATTTATCATTAAAATGTATTAAAGTAAATAGTGTAAATTATATCGCTAATGTCATAGAATAGCACATTATAACGCAGTGTTACAACATACCCCATCTGCGCAACTGGAATTTAAAACGAAGCATTAAATAATAATCTAAACTGATAAATAACAGATTGGAGATTAAAATAATAGCAGATTTGTCTCATTTTAAATGAGTAATAAAAACTGAGATGAAAAATGTACTTAAGACAGAAATATAATTTTACTATGGTAAAATAAATGTTCAGCGATATCTTAAATTTTTTTAAAAATTTTGGTGCACGTTTTTTCTCTATATAATGTTGATATGGTAACTAATAAATGCTGTAAATTTGGTTACGCTAGCATGGGTGGAAATATTTAAACCACGTGTGTTACAATTTACCCTGTGTTACTTTGTGCCCCGCGCTCCCCCTATTTACCCAGAGCACTGTATGTATAGGCCCTATGCCTATGCATTGGCACGTCTGACCATGCAATCATTTATCATCAGACCTCCATTACCTGTGTGACTGCACGTTAACAACCACAGATTTTCTGGAAGATGTGTGAGAGGAGTGTGCTTGATGATGACGAAAGTGTAATCCGCAGGTTAGTAGAGGAGCTGGGATACACATGCAAACAAGTTCAAGAGGTCCTACAGCAGCAATATGGACTCGGGAGAGGCTCCAGTATTTCCGCCATTTCTAAATTCTGCGCATCGAGGAACATTCATTGTTTTGATTATGCACAGCTAGGGAGAGATGGTGTGGGTGTAGTCGTTCGACCAGCAGTTACTGTTTGCGGCCCTGTGTATGGTAGAAAGATGATGACTGGGATGTTGAGAGTTTCGGGATACAGGTTGGGCAGAGGCGGCGCCTGAGAATTTTGAACGCAGGTGCTGAGGGGGTGCTAGATCATTGACGGGGAGCTGGGCAATTCAGGGCTCCAGTCTCATTATGCCCACTGGTCGCTCTTTTGCGACTAACTTTCTCAGTTGTGGCACAAGCACATGTTTTTTTTTTGCTACAGCATGGGATTAATCAGTGCATGCTGATGAACTATTATCATAGTTATATGAAAACCAGAGTGGTTAACATTCAACCCGTTCTTTTTCCTCTTTTGCTATGTTATAAGCCTTTAACTTTTTAAGACTAAAACAAAAGATGGATTCATTGTTATTTTTAATTAAAAAGCACCACAACAATAAAACAGTAAGATACAATGACAAACTAGCTTACAAAACGTTTATTAACAAAACGAATAAGATGAGGCATGGTATAGGCCTACACCACATGCTGTATTACATAATGACTAATAAATTAATGAACATTTAGCAAACACTGAGGAATCAAATAAAAAATTATAATAATAAAAAAATCCATAAGAATATCCTCCATAGCATAACATGAGTTAAACAGCAAAGATAAGCTTTTCAAAATGAAAACAAAAAGAAAAGTTAAACTAAACTTGCTGCCAGTGACAGTGCTTGGGTCATGTTCACCTTCTCTGGTTTAAGAAGCGGTCATTTACTTTACTTTAGCATGAAAACCATCCATTGTTTCCTCAATATTCGCGGACTCAGAGCCTGCGCCAGCGCAGCACTGATGTGAGGGTCGGCTGAGGTAACGTAAGGGGGCGATGATGTAGCACAAAGTAAAAAAACAAAAAAACAAACAACAATAAAACATATGTGGCTCATTAACATATTTGTCGGACCGTAACCAAACCGACTATTATTAGAATACTGGGTTGACACAGATAGTGTTTTGGTCGCGAGACAGGTCAGTGGAAGTTTTTTAGATTGTTTTAGATTGATGTATTATGCGCATAGCCGGAGCGTGTGTAAGGCCTGGGGACTTGGGGCAAAAATGCCACTAAATTGGACAAAAATGCCCCTGCACAAACAAATTAAATCTATTACGTCTGTTGCTAACAAAATGAATATGAATAGACAGTGTCGATTGCGGCATTAAATTAAGATCTGCTCATGTTGCACCGTATTTCATTGTAGGCGTTTTTACGGTGTTGCGCATTTTAACCAATCACACACAATTCTGTTGAGCTCAGGAATGCAATGGCCAATCAGATGAGTTCAGACGAGTCATCGTTGAAACTCATCAGTTTTGTTGAGTGCGCGCGCGTTCGCTGACTAAATACCGGACTCTTGCGAATTCTCTCATAATAAACAACAAAGCGCAGATGTACGTACAATGTAAGTAAGAGATTAATTTCACAGTGTATACAGCTTCAGTGATTAACAACAGTTGTTTTTCTTTTTAGAGTGCTTAAACCTGCAATAGATCAATGTTAGTGATAATGTCACTTTCTATATAATTTATTCGCTGTTTGAATAGCCTAACCGTGGAAAGGAAACGTTATATACTTATCAATTTCTAACCTTTTTATTAAATTGCAATCACGTTAAATACAAATTCGGTCCCATTAAACATTTTTTTTGCCTACATGACACCCATGTCTGGTTCTTTTCTAAAAAGACGGGTTTATGATGTTTAATACATTTGGCTGCTTTTAGCCTTACCCTGGAGTTGGTTCACTCTCCGCCTTTGCATATAGCCTATGCAGCGCTCTGGGTAAATACATCCACATCCCCAGCTCCCCCCACTGGTACGGTCCAACCGGGAGCGCAAAACAGAGAAGTGGAAAATCAGAATAAGCAGAAGTCATTTTTTATGTTAGTTAAAAAATCAGATTCGGGCGCAACAACCCAAACTCGTAAAATTGAAAATTAAAATGAGAGACAATTATCCGTTTGTAAATTGCTCCAAAGAAATTGAAAATGAAAGTTTGAAGCCAACTTTTCATTTGGTTCATTTTGATGGTGCGAATTGAACAAAGAACTGCAAAGGGTTACACGGACCAGACACGATCACTGATGAACATCTTTGATTTTATTAGGCTAAAGGGAAAAAAAACAAAAAAACATGCGAGGGCAGATTATAACCCAAAACCTCTAACACGAATATTCTACTAGACTGTTGAATATGAGTGTTTACTGCGTATCTATGTATTTATTCACTAGCATGAATAATGTCGGGCCTTATATTATTTTAGTACATGTAAGAACAACTATCACGTTAAAAATGAGTTCCAAGTCGATACATTAACATGCACTCACTCACTCACTCACTCACTCCTGTCCCACCCACTTTCTAACAGAGTTACGCCACTGATTCCAACATTTAGACTACTGTTTCAAAAATTAACAACTGCAGACTACTTTTATTAGCTAACATTAACAAGGACTAATAGGCTACATTCTGTAAAAAGAGAAGCAGCTTGAAGGGTGAACAGACAAAACGATAAACTGGAAATATACATTTTCTTGTATTAAATAGTTTCTGTGATCACTTATTAAAAGGATGATCACAAAAGAGGATTTCATTCTTTTTTTTTCAAATTCACTTGAACTTGATTCTACTTTGGATATTCGAGCCTGTTTCACAATATATGTGATATAGACCTAATCTTTAGCTGCTTGATGGCGCTAACTGTTGATGTTACTGTGTCTGCAGTCCCACGCCTGTGTTCTTCAGTGTTCTTCTGTCTGTCTGCTGCCTGGAAGATGCTGACTTCCGTCTTTCCCTGTGGAAGTAAGCTTATGTTTTGTTGTTGTTGTTTTTTATTTTTACAATTTTTTTGGAAAAGCGTGGTGTTGATTTATCGCACTTTTCATTAAATGGCCAAAACACGAGTTTCGTATCATTTGTTTCTGAATAAAGATAATACACGGTGTAATTTTAAAATTTTCTTAAATGTACAGCCAATGGTTACACAGAGATGGACGGTGACTCTGGGCACCAAGCAGCTTGTTCTTTCAACAGTCTATGTTACATTGTACTCGCCTTAAAATGGTGGGTGGGATTGCATTTAAAATGATAACAACTTCAGTGTGTTGGACTTCATTTCTATTGATATATTTCTGTATAGTAACTTTTTTAACACTTAATAAAAATTTGATTTAAAATGGTTGTACAAAACGAGGATCAGCAAGGCTCAGAACGCAGCAAGGGCATCATTAAAATAATCCATGTGACATCAGTGCATGCTTCAACTGTAATTTTACAAAGCTATAAGAGAATACTTTTTGTGTGCAAAGAAAACAAAAATAACGACTTTATTCAACAATTCATCTCCTCCACGTCACCCTATAGCGCCATTTTGGAGAGTATCCCATACGTGATATGCAACGTATGTACACGGTAAACGGATACGTTGTTTACGTTCAGATCAAAGTGTAAACAACATAAACAGCGTATCTGCATACTGCTGACACAGAAGAGCATACGTTGTTTAAAATTAGCTTCGTAAAATTATGGTTGAACCACTGATATCACATGGATTATTTTAACAATCTCCTTGCTACGTTTCTGAGCCTTGATCGTGTAAGGATCCTTGCTGTCTAAGGGAGGGTCAGAGAGCTCAGGAATATCTTAATTTGTGTTCCGAAGGTCTTACAGGTTTGGAATGACATGAGGGTGAGTAATTAATGACAATTTTCATTTTTGGGTGAACTAACCCTTTAGCTACAAATGAATGCTATGGATATTTTGGTACAATGACAGGGTGGACATTTTGAGCTTCAATTAGCATATTAGCTTACAACAAACTGGGACTAGCTAAATAGTTAGTCTGGTTGTTGAAGAGAATTTGGTATATTTAAACATACATATTTTGAAAATACTGTATTCTAATCACTTCTGGCATATTTTATGCCGACAAGGTGGACATGTTAAGCTTTGGCAAAGCAAGTAAGCAAACTCACACAAAAATTTGTCAATTGAAAAGAATTTGTCACCAACTTATTCACCTCAGCCGTTGAAATTCCCACCACTGAAGAGACAAAAAATCTGTTGTCCTGATGTCACTAAAGGGGATGGCCTTTTCTTAAAGGGGTGGATTCCCCAATGTGACAGGGTGGACATCAGTTAATGAAATACGGTATTTTATTGTGAATTTAAGTTAAGTCTGTAAAACCTAAAATGTTGCTACCATATTTTGTACGGTGAAGTTCTGGCAACCACAGCTGCTGGTATTTTACCGTAAATTTTTTTTTTACAGTGTTGGTTTTTGCTATGGTATAGTATAGTATAGAATGGACTTTGAGTTCCAGCTAGTTAGTAGACTTTTGGAGCATGGAATGAGACAACCATTATTCATGTTCCAAAAAAAAAAGAACTCATGTCAATGAGATGATGAATTTCAGACCTGTGGCTCTTTCCCCAATTCTCTGTAAATGTATGGAGAAAGTGGTACCGGGGGAGCTTACGACCAAGGTAGCTGAGTGCTTAAACCGGCTTCAGTTTGCCTACAAGTCAAAATGGGGAGTAGAGAAATGTCAGCTTTACTCTCTTGGATACAGTGACTAGACACCTAGACTTTTCAAATTCACTTGTCAGGATTTTATTTACGGATTTCACATCTTTTTTTAACACAGTGAACATTGGTTTATTATTGGATCACCTCCAGAGATTACACGTTAATTCAACTCTTGTGCTATGGATTAAGGACTTTTTAAAAGATAGACCTCAACATGTCAGACTGTGTGGTTTTAAATTTAACAGTATCATTGTAAATTGAGGGGTTCCACAGGGCTGTGTGTTATCACCTATTTTATTTTCTGTATACAGTATACAAATGAAATCCGGTGTGATATCAATGGTATGTCACTTTTGAAATATGCTGATGACATGGCCTTGGTGGCTTGTATGAGTGATGAGTAGTCCCTGGTTATATAGGCAGTTTGTTGATTCTATGGTCCTCCAGTTCCAAGAGAGTTTGCTGCAGTTAAATATAAGTAAGACTAAAGAGTTGTGTTGTGGGAGGTTTCGTTCAATTAGCCTAAGGCAGTGGAGCAGGTTGAGACCTTTACATGTAAAAAGCTTTTACACAGCAGCCAAATAGTGTCTATAAGAAAGCTCAACAGCGATTATCTCTTTTGAGAAGGTTAAAGAGCTTCAATCTAAGACAGGACATCATAACAGCAGTGTATCGGTCACTTGTGGAATCAGTTACAACCTTTAATATTGTTTCTTGGTTTAACTTTCTTTCAGCTGAAAACAAGAAAAAGTTATCAAGAGTAATCATGCAGGCATCTAAAATTATTAGGTACCCACAGACTCTCACTCTTACAGACATTTAGCTCTCTATAACTGTGCTGTAAAGAGGAAAGCAGCTTCTATTGTTACTGACCTCTCTCATCCTTTGCATTGTTTCTTTCAGCTTGTTCCCATCAGGTTGTTGGTTTAGAACACCTTTGGCCAGAAGGAAGGCTTATAGTAATTATTTTATTCCTACTGCAATTTCTATTCTAAATAAGGCCAAGCAGTTTTGTCAGGATCTTGTATCTTAGGTTTGTTATTATTTATTTTAGAGGTGTTTGTGGATTAATTGTGGTTTGGTTGTTGTGTGTGTCTTTTGTATTGTGTATATGTGAGCCTTTTACCTAAGAAAAATTTCTATCACTGGTTGATAGATAATAAAAAATGATGTGAGGATCAGTGTTAGGGGATAGAATATATGGGTGTGCATACCTCTCAGCGAACACTTCAGTTTGATTGACCCTGTCTGAACTTAAAAGCTAAAATATATAGACTGCCAGCATGAGTAACTGTAATGTTACTCTACAGGTTCTGCAGTCACACGCGTGTGTTCATCAGTCTTCTTCTGTCTGTCTGCTGTCTGGAAGAGGCTGACTTCTGTCTTTCCCTGTGGGAGTGAGTTTTCTTACTTTCTTCCTTTTTTTCTTGGTATAAGAAAAATAAGAACGTGGTATTAATTTATTGATTAATTTGTTTCAGAATAAAGATAATACACTGTGTCTAAGCTGCAATTTTAATCTTCTCTTAAATCTACAGCCAATGGTTACACAGAGATGGACGGTGACTCTGTGGATTTGCTTCTCTCTGTTGAGGAGACCAAACCAGATCCAGTCCAGAGTTCAGTGCATCTGTGTTCACTCACTCACTGAGGATGAGGAGGATGATGATGAAGAGCAGCTTGATGAGTCAAGAGATAAAACAATAAACTGGAAATTAACTTTTTTCTTGACTTTGTATGAAACGCTTTCTGTATCACTTATTAAAAGGATGATTACAAAAAAGATTTCATTCTTTGTCAACATTTTTTTAAATTTTAAAAGTTTTAAAAAAGCCTTTAAAGTTTTGCTCTTTAGATCTGGGTTTCCTGAAAGCATTCCCTTTTCATTAATAGAATCATTAAATCATTCAATTTAATTATTACATCATTAAAATTTAAAATAAAAAAGTACAAAGAAAATATTTTTATTTTAATTAAATATTCTATTTGTTAGCCTGCATGTCACGAGACCATTAAGCAACATCAGAAAACCATGAACCTCTGTGTTGTTAAATTATTGAAATATGAACTTTTAGATCTCAGGGGGACTTCAAGTAAATATTTTAGCTCAGTGCCGGGGCAGATCTAGAAAATAATTTTTAGGGTGGCATGGGGTCTATGAGGGGCAGCGACCCCAAAGCAAGCACCCATGCATATTTTTGTGGAATCTATACACAATTGTGTTCACAAATATTGTATTATCGTGAAGTAATCATCTATACTGTTTAAAATTAAAAATAAATAACATTTCAATATCCATCATGGAACCAAGTCAATACACAATATTAAAAAAAACTTTAAAGAGGTCACACCATAGCTGATTGGCCAGCTATCCAGTGCGTTGTGATTGGCTGAATGTCTCAAGCGTGTGACGGAAATGTTACGCTCCTCACCATACTGTGATGCTGTGTCCGGCCGGTGCCACGAGACAAAAACAATAAAACCCATAATAAACGAGGCATTTGTACGAGCCGTTTTAGGTAGGTGTGGCTGACTCTTAACTTTTATAAAGAATATCTCTTTGGATTTGAGACTTTAGTCTTTGCAACTTTACAGATCTTCTTTATGCACCAAGAGCTTGTAACATTCCAAAGAGAAAGGAAAAATTGAAATCGCATCATATGACCCCTTTAATTATAGTAAAATTATAGTTCTTTTTATTTATTATAGTTTAAAAAACTATAATTGTTTCTGAGCTCGTATCACTAAAGAAGACGAGGCGTTCTATAAGTATTACTACTTGGATGGTATAAATCATGTTTTAATGCAAGTTTAAGAGCAACAAAAACTTACAGAAATACAATAATATCAAAGCACTAAAAATAGATCAGTTTTGAAAACAATGTTTGATTTTCTGTTATTAACAGAGGTGGGAATGTCTGTAATCACCCACACACTATCAACCATATAGACCTACTCTAGCAACACCCCAGCAACTGCATAGCAAGAGCCTAGCAACCAACTAGAATATCCTAGCAACCAATTAGCAACACTTTAGCAAACACCTAGAATATCTCAGTGACCAAGCTATTTCTGTTTTTTAAACAAGACTTTAAGACAAGCCAGCACATTTGTTTTTCAAACTTTTCAATCTAGTTATTGTCTTTTCTTAAATGCTTACGCACAATTCAAATACACAGACTTTGAAATGGCTTTCCTGCCCAGTGAACACTTGTGAGATCAATAACACAAAAAAATCTTATTCTCATTCACAAATTATTTTGCAGCTCAATGTCTATTACAGTATACAACATAAATTAAATTACAAATGTACAGCAATGAACTTTTGGGAAAAAATAATTAAAATTTTACTACTGTAAAGTAATCTTGCAGTAGATGAAAAGCACTAGAAAAGTTTAAATACCAAATAATTGTATATGAACTTGGCAAGCAGCACAGTACAGTACAGTAAAAAAAAAGTTAATTCAGCATCCTCTGCACATTTGGCAAAAATGTATTACAGTATACAGTGCTATAGCAGTTTCTTGGTCTCCACAAGACTATATGTCTAGGCAGTCATTTCTCAGTTCTGCAAAAAATGCACTACACATAAAAAATGGTTAAAAACAGACGTTGACTAGTTTGAGGTTTTACAGCATGTGCCACAGTTTACGGTGCATATTGTTGATTTTAAATAAAGACTAGCTCTTTTCTGTCAGAGAGCAACCAGCTTGCATAAAACTCTTTACTTTCACTTTCAATCTACATCAGGAAAGACCAAGAAAAAGAATCACCAACGTTTACCATCCAACCTGACCGAACTGGAGAGGATCTGCAAGGAGGCATGGCAGAGGATCCCCAAATCCAGGTGTGAAAAACTTGTTGCATCTTTCCCAAAAAGACTCATGGCTGTATTAGATCAAAAGGGTGCTTCTACTAAATACTGAGCAAAGGGTCTGAATACTTAGGACCATGTGATATTTCAGTTTTTCTTTTTTAATAAATCTGCAAAAATGTCAACAATTCTGTGTTTTTCTGTCAATATGGGGTGCTGTGTGTACATTAATGAGGGAAAAAAAATTAACTTAAATGATTTTAGCAAATGGCTGCAATATAACAAAGAGTGAAAAATTAAAGGGGGTCTGAATACTTTCCGTACCCACTGTATATAGTATATATACCAACAGCACCTCCCAGTGGTCACTACTTAAAATACAAGGAAAAACTTTCACGACACACCGCTTAATAATTTATAAGAAAACATTCTGATAAGAGTGCTTTTCAAATTTCCGTCATCTAATGTAGCCTAATAATAATAATGTAGCCTTATGGTAATAATTAGGCTATACTACTGTTTAAATACAAAACCCCTGCAGACAGGGCCGGATTATCCAATGGGCATTATGGGCACGGTCCCAGGGGCCCATGCGCACTTGGGGCCCTAAGCGAGGAGAAGGAAAAAAGTCTTTACATTAAGTGCAAATAGTGCGCTTGTTGGCAAATGCTATTTACAGTACTGAGATTAATCATTTAGCAAAACATTTTGTTAATGGTCACTTGAAATGCAAGCAAAAATATTTAATCTTTTATAGTAAGTGTTTTATTTTGATTGTTGTTAGTTAAGATTTATAAAAAATGTTACGTCTATTTATTTAATTAAAGCCCATGGGAAACCTTGATGTTTAATGCACTTAATTTGTTATTGTTACTAACAGTGAATGGAATATATTTTCATTCTCTTTGTATTTTTATATCGTTATGGTACAAGATTATCCTTTTTAAGTCAATGTGATAAACAAGTTATGGTTAAAATAATCTGACAGTAATCAAAATTTAGCAAGATCATATTACCTTAAATGTGCAATGTAATGAATTTTATTACTGACTGTAATTTTTGTTATGTAATTTGGAATCCGCAATAGACTACAATTTGCATGACCTACAGCACTAACCACAAGTTACCTGCTGGCCTGCAGGAGAATCAGAATCAGAATCAGAAAGAGCTTTATTGTCAAGTGTGTTCACACACACAAGAAATTTATCTTGGTGTTAGGAGCTTCCGGTACAGAAAGTACAAACAAAGTGCAGGCATACATAAACTGAGAGAATAGACAATAAATTATAAATAACAATAGTAATAAAGGAAAAATGTCCATAGACAGAACTGTGAATGTGCATACGTGCTATTTACAGGTTAAGGTTTAAGGAGTTATTTACAGATGTGAAGTACTGAGGTGTGTTATGTGTTGTTCAGGTGCGATATGGCCTGGGAGGGGAAACTGTTCTTGTGTCTGGCTGTTTTGGTGTACAGTGCTCTGTAGCGCCAGCCAGAGGGCAACAGATCAAAGAGAGAGTGGGATGGGTTTGAGGGGTCCAGAGTGATTTTCTTAGCCCTTTTCCTCACTCTGGAGATGTAAAGTTTTTGGAGGTTGGGTAGAGGGGCACCAATAATCCTCTTAGCGGTCCCGACTGTCTGTTGTAGTCTTCTGATGTCTGTTTTGGTAGCTGAACCAAACCAGACAGTTAATGAAGTGCACAGGGCAGACTCAATGATGGCTGAGCAGAACTTGTGGCAGGTTGAACTTCCATAGCTGGTGAAGGAAATACAACCTCTGCTGGGCCTTTTTCACAATAGAGTCAATGTGATTGTCCCACTTCAGGTCCTGAGAGATTGTGGTGCCCAGGAACTTTAATGACTCCACTGCAGCCACAGTGCTGTTCATGATGGTGAGTGGGGGGAGAGCAGGGGGGTTCCTCCTGAAGTCCACGATCATCTCCACTGTTTTGAGCGTGTTAAGCTCCAGGTTGTTTAGACTGCAGCATACAGCCAGCTGCTCAACCTCCTGTCTGTAAGCAGACTCTTCCCCGTCCTTGATAAGGCTGATGACTGTAGTGTCGTCCGCAAACTTCAGAAGCTTGACAGAGTTGTCCTTTGAAGTGCAGTCATTCGTGTAAAGAGAGAAGAGCAGTGGGGAGAGCACACATCCCTGAGGAGTTCCAGTGCTGATTGTGGTAGTCCTGGATGTGAGTTTACCCAGCCTGCCAGTCTGTCCGGAAATGGCATAGGACTGTTATTCCAGCTCCACAAAACAAAACACACAGACAAAACGCTCATGAAAGTTTGCTCAAATTCAAATGCGCTGTTACTCACTCTAAGAGCATTCAAGATATTTGACTGCCTTTCTTCATCAAATAATAATAAAAAAATAAAACAAATCTTTATCACATGAAGATTGTCAGTTACGCAAGTAGCTGCATCCTCCTGCAGCTTATTCAACAGAAGCATGTTTCAGTGTGTATATGTGTTTGTCCGTGTGTCTTGAAGTAATGGTAGGGACAGAGAGACAGAAGTTTGAATTTGACAAAAGATCATAATGTTCACAGCTGTTCAGATAGAACTACTCACAGCATGAGGCAGAAGAGATTCAGTGTCTTAGAAATGCAGAGAAAAGTCTACTGACTGGCTCTCAAGAGCTTTGCTCGAAGCTTGTGCTGTCCTGGGGTGTGTTTCCCAAAAGCATCGTTAGCTAACTATGGTAGTTAGTTCCATTGAAATCTAGTGGTAATGACAGAACTTGCGACCATAGCTGCTTTTGGGAAACACACCCCTGGTTGAAAATGGCTAAAGTAGAAGAAAAAATGCACACCACACACCCTCTTTATGATTTTTCGTCTCATATTTAAATTATATGATATAGTTAAGCAATATCACAAGCAGTGTGTAGGCAGACTTTTATTTTTCTTTAGGCCTGGCCAAAATTGAGTGGCCACTTCACCATCAAACTAAGGGACTCAACATTCAGGCCATTTCTGGATTCAATCACTTTTCATGTTATTCATCTACAATAAAGTACAGCACTCTTCATAGGCACAGTACAGAACTGAACTAGTGCTGCTGTTGAATGACGGTCTGCTGTTTGTGTGGAGATCACGAGAAAACGAGCAAGAAAGAAATCATGAATGGCCGTATATTTGCCACCACAGGCTTAACAAAGCTGCTTACCTGCTCTTGATTTGGACTGGACGGCATCACCATTATAGCAGTACAAAGGAGATGCATGAAGCAGAAAGTTCACAGGAGAGACTTTTTAGTAGTAGATAAGCAAGAAGATGCACATATAAACACCACTAGTACCAAATGAGAACCATTAACAAGGGCACTTAATGAGAGACAGGTGAACATAATGAAATGAAAGAACAATACTTTCAATAAGATATTTATATGACCTATAGAATGCCTTAGTTGTGATAGATAGACAGACAGACAGACAAAAACACTCAAACGTTTGAGGTTGGCAAGATTTTTGGATGTTTGAATGTTTTTGAAAGAAGCCTCTTCTGCTCACCAGGGCACATTTGCATTTATTTGATCAAAAATACAGTACAATTAGTAATATGGTGAAATATTATTACCATTTAAAATAACTGCTTTCTATGTGAATATCTGTTAAATTGTAATTTATTCCTGTGATCAAAGCTGTATTTTCAGCATCATTAGTTCAGTCTTCAGTGTCACATGATCTTCAGAAATCATTCTAATATGCTGATTTGCTGCTCAAACAACATTTCTGATTATCAGTGTTGAAAACAGTTGTGCTTCTTAATATTTTTTTTGTGGCAACCATGATGCATCTTTTTTTTCAGAATTCTATGATAACTAAAAATCTCAAAATAATAGCATTCATTCAAACAGAAGTCTTTTAACATTATAAATATTATTACTGTCACTTTTGATCAATTTAATGCAGCCTTACTGAATAAATGTATTAATTAAAAAATATATATTACTGACTTTAAACATGATTTTAAACCAGTTAAACTAAAAAAAATTCATCCAAACTAAATTTAAATGACAGAATATAGCTAAAACAACCATTAAGTTTAAATTGGAGACATGCAGAGGAGAGCTGGCTTTCATTTCATTGTGGTCTTTTCTCTTTGTCAAGGAAAAATTCAGAAGCTGCACTGTAGCGACATCTGTGCACTGATAACCTCAGCTTCTGACGGTTTGTTCACATTTAACAGACGGGGAGACTGATGAGTGATGAGCCATGTTTGTGTCAGTTTTGTGTTCAGTCAGATTAAGCACACTAGTGTGCAGGATATTCAATCTGGATTTGAGCTTCATTACCACGAAGTTCCAGATTTACAGTTAATGTTATTTATGTTTATTATTTTGATGTTCATTACAATGTACTTTATTTGATATTGTTTTTTCGGTAACACTTTACTTGAAGGGGTGTGCATAAGACTAACATGACACCTTCATAATCATGACTTGACACATGTCATGAATATGAAGGAGGTTGTATGCATGTTTACGACAACTGTCATTAAGTGTCATTCGCTCAGTTATGTCATTTTTAATGCAAATATGACATTATTTGACCTAACCCTACCCCTACCCTTACCCCTAACCATAGCCCATAACAAAGACATCTCAAACAATGTCATCTTTGCATTAAAAATGACATAACTGAGTGAATGACACTTAATGACATAAATGTCATAAACATGCATAAAAACCCTTCATATTCATGACATATGTCATGTCATGATTATGTTGGTGTCATGTCATGATTATGAAGGTGTCATGTCAGTCTTATGCACACCCCTTCAAGTAAAGTGTAACCGTTTTTTCAGACATATATATGCTTTTGACAATAAATTAGTACATTGTACTATTAATAAGTAGATAATTGTAAATAATTAGATCAAGGTCACAATATTATTAAAGCGTTTCACAATACTCTGATATCTCTGTACTTGATTGTTTAGGTTTTTTTTGTTTTGTTTTGTAATTTATATTTGCAACCAAGACATCACTTATTAAACAGTCTTAGACTTATTTCTCTTTGCTGGGATCTGTTTGCTCTGGTTTGAAAAAAAAGAGTTAAAAAGAGTTGTCAGATTAAATTCCACGCACTGGACTTATTTAAAGGCATAAGCATAATGCTGGTATCACATTGGCTAACCTGTCTGAATATGCATTGCCAAGCTGAATGTGATGGCTCCCAACTAGGTAAGGGTCAGGTAAGAGAAACAAAGCAATATTTAACTTTGTGCATCTGTTTTACTGAAAAGATGTGGATAAGAGTATTTGCAGCGCCATGCATGGCACGTCACCATCGCTTCGTCACTGTGAAAGGGCATTTGGGAGGAAAAAGTTTTCAGATCATTTATCCACATCAAAATTAACCATCACAGAAAGACTGTACTTCCTTTATTTGTCTTTTACATATTCAAGTAATATTGAACCTCCTTTACTTCTGCTTCAGAAATATACTTTTAGATTCTTTCTGTTGGCTTCCTTTTCAATTTATGCATCAGCCTTCATGCCCCAGCAAGCAATCATGTGATCACCCGATGACATCAGTCAAAACAGGTAGGCCCTCTTTTTCTTTCTGAATGAAGATACACCGTGTTCAAGCAAGTTTTCATGTTTCCTTAAATTTGCAGCCAGTGAGTACTAATGGATTCTCTCTGTTGAGGATCCAGAGTTCAGTGTGTTAATGTCCATTCACTCACTGAGGATGACGAGGAGGAGGATGCCTGATGAAGAGGAGCTTGAAGAGTCAAGAGACAAAACGAAGAACTAGAAATTCACACTTTTTTTGGCTTTGAATAACAGAAAAACAGCCAGAGACTCACAGAACCTTCAAGGTTTCCCAAAAAAGTAAAACACTTGAAATACTTGGCTTTGAATGAAATGCTTTCTGTGATCATTTACTATGATGATTACAAAAAATATTTCATTTTTTCAACATTTCCATTCCTTTAAAGTTTCTAACTAAATCAATTAAATGTAAAATTGAAATAAACAGATTTAAAATAATAAAAAAACATATAAAACGAAGTGTTTACTAAGATGATTAAATATTTTATTTGTTTAGGATACCTGCATATTAACCGACATAGAAAACCGTGAACCTGTGTTCTTCTCACGGGTACTTCAATATTTTAAGGCAAAGGAAACTGTGGATGTATTTACCCAGAGCACTGTATGTATAGGGCCTATGCCTATGCATTGGCACGTCTGACCATGCAATAATTTATCATCAGACCTCCATTACCTGTGTGACTGCACGTTAACAACCACAGATCGCCTGAGAATTTTGAACGCAGGTGCTGAGGGGGTGCTAGATCATTGACGGGGAGCTGGGCAATTCAAGGCTCCAGACTCATTATTCCCACTGGTTGCTCGTTTTTTTTTTTTTGCTACAACATGGGATTAATCAGTGCATGCTGATTAACTTTTATCATAGTTTAGTTATATGAAAACGAAGTGGTTAACATTCAACCTGTTATTTTTCCTCTTTTGCTATGTTATAAGCATTTAACTTTTTGAGACTAAAACAAAAGATGGATTCATTGTTATTTTTAATTAAAAAGCACCACAACAATAAAACAGTAAGATACAATGACAAACTAGCTTACAAAACGTTTATTAACAAAAACGATTAAGATGAGGCATGGTATAGGCCTACACCACATGCTGTATTACATAATGACTAATACATTACTGAACATTTAGCAAACACTGAGGAATCAAATAAAAAAAATATATAATAAAAATATCCATAAAAATATCCTCCATAGCATAACGTGAGTTAAACAGCAAAGATAAGCTTTTCAAAATGAAAACAAAAAGAAAAGTTAAACTAAACTTGTTGCCAGTGACAGTGCTTGGACTATTATTAGAATACTGGGTTGACACAGATAGTGTTTTGGTCGCGAGACAGGTCAGCGGAAGTTTTTTAGATTGTTTTAGATTGATGTATTATGCGCATAGCCGGAGCGTGTGTAAGGCCTGGGGACTTGGGGCAAAAATGCCACTAAATTGGACAAAAATGCCCCTGCACAAACAAATTAAATCTATTACGTCTGTTGCTAACAAAATGAATATGAATAGACAGTGTCGATTGCGGCATTAAATTAAGATCTGCTCATGTTGCACCGTATTTCATTGTAGGCGTTTTTACGGTGTTGCGCATTTTAACCAATCACACACAATTCTGTTGAGCTCAGGAATGCAATGGCCAATCAGAGGAGTTCAGACGAGTCATCATTGAAACTCATCAGTTTTGTTGAGTGCGCGCGCGTTCGCTGACTAAATACCGGACTCTTGCGAATTCTCTCATAATAAACAACAAAGCGCAGATGTACGTACAATGTAAGTAAGAGATTAATTTCACAGTGTATACAGCTTCAGTGATTAAGGATAGTAGATGTTTTTTTTTAGAGTGCTTAAACTTTCTATATATAATTTATTCGCTGTTTGAATAACAGTGGAAATGAAACATTATATACTTATCAATTTCTAACCTTTTTATTAAATTGCAATCACGTTAAATACAAATTCAGTCCCATTAAACATTTTTTTTTGCCTACATGACACCCATGTCTTGTTCTTGTCTAAAAAGACGGGTTTATGATTTTTAAGGTTAGTACATTTGGCTGCTTTTAGCCTTACCCTGGAGTTGGTTCACTCTCCGCCTTTGCATATAGCCTATGCAGCGCTCTGGGTAAATACATCCACATCCCCAGCTCCCCCCACTGGTACGGTCCAACCGGAGCGCAAAACAGAGAAGTGGAAAATCAGAATAATGAGTCATTTTTTATGTTAGTTCAAAAATCAGATTCGGGCGCAACAACCCAAACTCGTAAAATTGAAAATTAAAACGAGAGACAATTATCCGTTTGTAAATTGCTCCAAAGAAATTGAAAATGAAAGCTTGAAGCCAACTTTTCATTTGGTTCATTTTGATGGTGCGAATTGAACAAAGAACTGCAAAGGGTTACACGGACCAAAACAGGCTCATTAAAACGCAAACGCACACACACGCGAGGTGAAATGTGCGTAGATCTTTACAAAATACAGCACATCCTCGTGCTTTCTGGCAATGTGCCGCTTCAGATTCCAATATGAATCTTTACTAACTCTCCCCGCACTCCCTCTCAGTTTCTTCCCCCTGCTCATTCTTAACTTTGATTTTTACTTTACACTTATGTATAAGGCTTGCAACTTCGTTGAAATAATATCTGAACTCCATAACTGCTCTACTACCACAGATTCTCGATCTCGAACAAGCAAATCACCAAAGGGTATTCTGGGTTGAGCGAGCGGCGCTGAGCGCATTGAGGGGAAACTTCAGAAAGGCGCTCTGCTCTGCGCTCTCAAGGAAATGACCACTCCGCCCACATGCCCTGTTACAGACGGAAACGTGTATGTGGTTAGATTTTTAATCCTTCTCAAGAGCTTTTCACTCTGCCTGAGCTTGTGTCGAAATGAACTGCTAAATCAAACCACCATGTGTGTGGCGCTATAGTGTTCAGTAAAGCGAGGAACTGCTGCGGCATCAGGAGCAACTATTGAGATGCGCCTATTCCACTCAGTAGTATTGTCTACTCAAGGGCTCTGGACGAAATATAACTCAGGCAAGGGAGTTCATTTCTCCAATCACTTCGAACATGCAAAACTCAAATACAACAAGTGAGTCATTAAACTTTTCATTAAAACTTTTATAGCATGTTCTGAACGGCTTGTCTTGTGTTGTGTTGTGTAGCGTGTTTTCTGTTTTATAGCCTAGAGGCTTATAGGAATAATAGTATAGGCCAATAATAATCAGTGTTAAGTGATAGAGTTCAGATATTTGCTCTTGTTTAGCGGAATTCTGATTTTATGACTGTTTAAGTCAATCAACGCTACTCATAGCCTACACGAAAACGAACCACAATTATTTACGATAATTGTAATTTACTACAAATAACACGATTATCAGTCAATTCAACTGATGCAAATACTTTAGGGGGGTTTGTAACACGTTACTGTAAGCTTTCATGTGATAAACGGGCGAGTGGTTCAGGAGCAGAGTGTATGAGCGGAGTGGTTTTCATTCGCTCAGTCACGAGTACAATTCATGCCACCGGCCCGTAATATAACTGCGTTAAACATATTTAGCTAGCTTGATACAGATGGATCACTCAAATCAGAAGGTTATGCTGACGGCAATAGAGCGGGAAGTTATAGCCTAGTTCTCAAGGAATTTGTTTGTTCCTTCTAGATACTGAATATTTTCGGGTGAAAGCATGATTGAAACAGGTACAACACATTCGCTTTCGCAATAATGCATTCAAACAAATGTAATCTTACAGTGCTACTTCATCTGTAGGCCTATCTGGAATCTGTAAGAAATGCAGCGATCTGTATATAAAATAGCTGAAGAAAACGTACTGTTATTTGCATCGCAAACTAAATGTGCACAGCGGAAAGCAGCAAACCTTTTAATGGTGACAACCATGTTGTTTGGCATGTGGTAGGAAAAAAGTTTGCGCACAATAGCCTAAGCCACTTTGCTATTTTATTTTTTCTTTTAATATACGTTATGAACAGAACCTACTGAAATGCTTTAGCCGCGGAGCGAAGGAGGAGCGGTGTTTCTGGTATCAGTGTGAGCGGGGTGGAGCGATTATTGCATGCTCGGAGCGCGGAGGGGAATTTGTTCTCAGTAGTACAGACAGAGGCGCGTACATGGTAAGAGTTGAGCTTTACACTCTGCCTGAACTGCTGTATCTAAATCAAACCACCATATGGAGCTATAGGACTGCTAAGCATATAAGCGAAGAAATGCTATTACTAGACATACGCACTGCTGAAATTTTGACTGCTTTCAAGGGCTCTGGACGAAATATAACTCAGGCAAGGGAGCTCGTTTCTCCAATCACTTCGAACATGCAAAACTCAAATACAACAAGTGAGTCCTTAAACTATTTCATTTTTTTTATTATTAAAACTTTTATAGCGTGTTCTGAACGGCTTGTCTTGTGTTATGTTGTGTAGCGTGTTTTCGGTTTTATAGCAGGCTACTGGAAATAATAATAATAATAATAATAATAATAATAGGCTGATGATAATCAGTGTTAAGTGACAGAGGTCAGATATTTGCTCTTGTTTAGCGGAATTCTGATTTTAAATTAAATTATTACAAATAACAGGATTATCCGTAAATTCGACTGAAACAAATACTGTAGGAGTTTTTGTAACACGTTACTGTAAGCTTTCATTTGATAGCCTAAAAAGGCGGGTGGTTCAGTAGTAGCACCTAGTAGAAGCAGACAGGTGGTATATGAACTATATTACTAGATGGCGCTATAGACTTCTAACGTAATGCACTTCTGTCCAGGTTCTGCAGTCACACGCGTGTGTTCATCAGTGTCCTTCTGTCTGTCTGCTGTCTGGAAGATGCTGACTTCTGTCTTTCCCTGTGGGGGTATGTCTTCTACTTTCTTTCTTTTTTTCTTGAAAGAACGTGGTATTCATTTGTAAATGTATTTGTTCCAGAATAAATATAATGCACCGTGTTTAAGCTGTAATTTTTTTTAATCTTCTCTTAAATTTACAATTAATGTGTTCACAGAAATGGATGCGCCTCTCTCTGTTGAGGAGACCAAACCAGATCCAGTCCAGAGTTCAGTGCGTCCGTGTTCACTCACTCACTGAGGAGGATGAGGAGGATGCCTGGTGAAGAAGAGCAGCTTGATGAGTCAAGAGATAAAACGATGAACTGGAAATTCATATTGTCCCTGACTTTGTATGGAATGGTTTCTGTGATCACTTATTAAAAAGATGATTACAAGAATAAGACTTTATTCTCTTTTTCAACATTTCCATCTGGATTTCCCGAACTGAAAGCTTTCGATTTCCCCTAATTTAATCATTGAATCAATTCAATAATTAAAACATTTTAAAATTAAGCACTTAGGAAAAAAATCTAATATTTTCTTGTTTACCTCCTGCATGCCACGTGACAATTCAGCAGTATCAGAAAACTGTGAACCGATTCAAATGATTGAAATATGAACTTATGAAACAAGAAAACAAATTAATAGGCTAGGTCAAAGGGCCCCGGCTGACAAAAAAATAAAAGGTTCACTATGTACTAGAATGGTTTGTTTTAAATCAAAGAATAACAATGAGCAAGTAAATGCAGAAAATGTGTGGGTGCAATTTAAGAGATTACCGAAAAGCTATGCATTCCCATGTCTTTAACAGTGGCTTGTCTTTGAAAACAGAGGTATGATGGTGCCTGTTTTAATTTTTTTTTATTTTATAGTTTTTAAAAACAAATGTCTATTTTGCTCTGTTTTCAGGAGCTAGCAAGTGCATTGATGCACGTAAAGTTGCATTTCTTCGTCCAGACATTCACGCTAGTATTTTTCCCCATCGCCATTTGGCTGCTTCTCAAAGTTCTGGCCCTAACAGCGATCAACGAATGGCTTCTCAGAGGGTGAGTGTGCGTGTTTTCAGTCCTCCTCCTTGCACACAGTCACCCTCTCTACCTGTTCACTGCTCGGCTGAATGGTAGGTTTGTGCTGAGTGTAACTGGATCTCAGAGGTCTTCTGTGTTGGCGCTTTTAGTTATTTTCCTGCAAGAGAGTTGTTGTGTTCACCTGCAACCTCCACGCAGCCTTTCACAGACAGAAAAGACTTTCATGTTTTTATAACATTTAAGATTATGAGTCACTACAGCACAGCCATTCACTGAAATTTCCTGAAGTGACTCAGGTTAATTATAGTAGAGCTTTACTCGCTCCTGTCTGTATATACAGTGGGAAACAGGAAAACAAATGTGATTTAAATGCAAAGTTATATGTGTTAATATTTATTAACTTTTCTCTCTTTCTCTCTCAGGTTGCAGACGGTTGCTTGTATGCCTCCTCCTGTTTCCTCTGCTGTCATCCTCACTAAAGCTGTAGGAGGAAATGAGGTAAATAAATGATAAAACTATAATACATCATAAAAAAACTTTACAAGCAGACCTCACTATAAAGTCATGATCATTTTTATAATCACACTGTTGGAAAAACAATAACTTTCCAACAGAACAATAACACCATTTGGTGTAATAAATAACTAATAATCCCCTTTAGAAATAAAACTTTACATTTAGTCATTTAGCAGATGCTTTTATCCAAAGCGACTTACAAATGAGGACAATAAAAGCAGTCAAAACTAACAAAAGAGCGACAATATATAAGTGCAAATGACAAGTCTCGGTTAGCCTAACGCAGTACACGTAGCAAGGTGTATGTGTGTGTGTGTGTGTGTGTATATATATATATATATTATGCACACACATATACACAGACAAAGAAAATCAAGTAGATAGAATAGAAAAAATAGAAATCTAGTGGGTTTTTAAAAAAATATTTTTTTTTTAAAGAAGATAAATATAGATAAAGTAGAATTAAAATAGAATAGAAAGTGCTAGAGTTAGAGGGTCAAATAAAGGTGGAACAGATGTGTTTTTAGTTGTTTCTTGAAGATGGTTAAGGACTCAGCTGCTCGGATTGA
>NW_015506111.1:357591-365517 GCF_001515645.1 Sinocyclocheilus grahami | reverse complement strand
AAGAGGTGTTAGTGAGGCCAGCAGGGGGTGCTCACCTTGTGGTCTGTGTGGGTCCTAACGCCCCAGTGCAGTGACGGGGACACTATGCTGTCAACAAGCACCGTCCTTCAGATGAGACGTTAAACCGAGGTCCTGACTCTCTGTGGTCATTAAAAATCCCAGGATGTCTTTTGAAAAGAGTATAGGTGTGACCTCGGCATCCTGGCCAAATTTGCCCATTGGCCTCTGACCATCATGGCCTCCTAACAATCCCCATATCTGCTGATTGGCTTCATCACTCTGTCTCCTCTCCACCAATAAGCTGGTGTGTGGTGGGCGTTCTGGCGCACTATGGCTGCCGTCGCATCATCCAGATGGATGCTGCACACTGGTGGTGGATGAGGAGATACCCCCTGACAATGTAAAGCGCTTTGAGTGCCTATAAAAGCGCTATATAAATGTAATGAATTATTATTATTATTATTTGCAAATTCAAATCTTTCATAACAATGGTCACATCATCACAAGCTTTCACCCATCATAACAGCAACTTTACAAACTCATTCTTCACAGCAATCACATCTTTACAGATACATTCCTCATATGAGTAACAACTTTACACAATCACAACTATCACAACTTTACAAATACATTCATCACAATTTTACAAACACATCCCATCACAACAATCACAACTTTACAAATACATTCCTTCATATTGGTTACAACTTTACAAAAACGCTGAATCACAACTTTACAAATGCATTTCATTACAGTTATTATATCTTCACAAGCTTGCACCCTTTGCCACTTTAAAAACACACTTCTTCACAGCAATCACAACTTTACAAATGCATTCCTCCATGTGGGTAACAACTTTATCACGCTTTGTTATAGAAATCATAACTTTCCAACAGAACGATCACAACATTTGGTATACAAAATAAATAAAACCATAGAATTTACAAATGCCTTTCATCACAATGATTACAGTTTTACAAGCTTATGCCCGTCACAAAAAAAACACTCAATCACAACAGTCACAACTTTACAAACACATCACAGTTTTACATACAACTTCTATCACAGGAATCACAACTTTACAAATATTTCACCATAAGGGTATCAACGTTTCAGAAACACTCGATCACAACTATCACATCTTTACCAATGTATTTCATCAGAACTTTACTAATAGACCACCGCAAAACTGTTACAATACTGTTATAATCTCACATTGTTCTACAAATCATAACTTTGCAACCAGGCAGTCACAATATTTTGTGCACATAGTAGATAAACATTTTTTTAATGTTTATGTATTTAATGTATATAATGTTTTTTTTTTCTTTACAGGCTGCAGCCATTTTCAATTCTGCATTTGGGAGTTTTCTGGTAAGTCTGATAATACAGAGAGATAAAAAAAGAGAGGAGAAAAGCAACAAATAGACAAGCAAACAAACAAAGAAATAAAAGCATAATGTGAAAGAGTTCCATTTCTCTGTCCTGTCTACAGGGGATTGTGTTCACTCCTTTTCTGCTGCTGGTGTTTGTGAGTATAACTCCTCTTTATTTGTTATTTCTGTTCATTGTGAATGTACTGAACAATAAGCATGTTGTGTGGGGGTGTTCTGTTTAGGTTTTGATCTATAATATATTGAGCCTATCTTTTTTTGTGCATGTTTATAGCTGGGCTCCTCGTCTTCTGTCCCGTTCTCCTCCATCTTCTCGCAGCTCTTCATGACGGTGGTTGTCCCACTCATAGTTGGACAGGTGAGGGAGGGAGTTGTTTTAGTAAATTGTGCTCTAAATGTGTTTTGATGCTCATTATTTCACACAGCCTATCAAATGCCAACAAAAGAGTAGTAAAATCACTTCTAATTCTTAATTAAGATCATGTTTTGTTTTACCAAGTTGACTTTGACTAATCTATGACACAGACAAGCAATAAATAAAGTGCAATAGTAAAATCTAAAATCTGCCTTTTGAGGAAAATCAATTCATGAATGGACAGAATCTCATTTCACATGCTAAAAATGACAAATAGTGCCTGTAAGAGGAAGGAGTAGGAGCGTTAATGTTTCTGTCCTAAATTATTTAACAGCAGAAGTGAAGTTAACAGGAAGACACTGCTATGATTGAGAATGTTTTGTGCATGTAGGTGTGCAGGAGGTTCCTGAGAGAGTGTCTGGACCGCCGGAAGCCTCCGTTCGGGACGGTGAGCAGCGTTGTTCTGCTCATGATCATCTACACCACCTTCTGCGACACCTTCTCCAACCCCAACATAGAGCTGGACCATCTGAGCCTGCTTATCGTCATCTTCATCAGTGAGTTTTGTTTTCAGTGCAATAAACAAATGTGACCCTGGAGCACAAAAGCAGTGTTAAGTCGCTGGGGTATATTTGTAGCAATAGCCAAAAATACATTGTATGGGTCAAAATTATTGATTTTTCTTTTATGCCAAAAATCATTAGTATATTGAGTAAAGATCATGTTCCATGAACATATTTTGTAAATTTCCTACCTTAATATTAAAATGTAATTTTTGATTAGTAATATGCATTGCTAAGAACTTAATTTGAACTATTTTAAATGTGTTTTTCTCAATATTTTTATTTTTTTGCACCCTCAGATTCCAGATTTTCAAAGAGTTGCATCTCAGCCAAATATTTTCCTATCCTAACAAACCAATGCAAAGCTTATTTATTCAGCTTTCAGATGATCAAAAAATAAATAAATTTGTGGTCCAGGGTCACCTTTTTACCGTAAGCCTATGAAGGTATATCATTAATATTGTTCGTTTTTCCGCCCATTTTTCAGTATTTTCCATTCAGTTGAGCTTCATGGCCCTGATATTTTTCATGTCTACAAGGTGAGAAACATGCTTTCACAGAAACACTTTTGTTTTCTGTCATCGTGGGTCTTTCTGTGACGTTCCGTGGTTTAGACATTATTCAGAATGATTATTAAGCTGTTTGTTTTTGGGGTTATACTTTCATTTGATTGACTAAACCTGACTTACTGACTTTGATGTGTGATAGACCACATAACGTGTGTTCATCTGTTTATATGTATGTGATGTTTTCAGGAAATCCTCTGGTTTCACTTCAGCTGATTCGGTTGCCATCATGTTTTGTGCGACTCATAAATCCCTCACTTTAGGTAAAACACACACGTCTGTCTGAGTAAAGCAAATATGAATGGTTTCCTACCTTCTCTAGCTGAAAACTCATGTTTGCTGTGTGTTTGTGTAGGTATTCCCATGCTGAAGATCGTGTTTGAGGGTTATGAGCATCTGTCTCTGATATCAGTGCCTCTGTTGATCTATCATCCCGCTCAGATCCTGCTGGGAAGCATCTTACTGCCCTCCATTAAAACATGGATGAGCGGCAGACAGAAGGTAAAGCACACACCGATTTGACCAAAACCTATGGAAGTTTATATAAAAAGGCTGTAAGTGTGAGAAAATGTAAACAGGACTTTCTGTGAAATATAAAGTTGCAATGATAAGAAATAATCCTACAATTGTGAGATGTAAAGATGTTTTTGTGAAAAAGTTCATTCTTTTTCCAGCTTTAATTTACTATTTTTTTAAATTTTGTATTTTGTAGTATTTTTACATATAGGAAAAAAAACTCTTCCATTTAAATATGTAATATTTTTTTAAGTTCACTATTTTCTGTATTTTGTCAGCCTAACCCCTTGGACCTAAAATAGGTTTTTAAAGTAAACCTGAGATTTTAACAACACATTTGCATGTTTGTAGTTCTCTGTTGTCGATTTATAGTCACAACTCGCAGGTAAACAAATAAAAATGTTCATATTTTTTAGTGTTTTATTTTGTTTTAATTAATCATTTATAATAATGAATAAATTATTAACTAAATATAATTTTTCATTAATTCATATACATAAAATCAAGTTTTATTTATATTTTATATTTATTTAATTGTTTGATTTTCATCAACTTATGAACCCAAGATAGGAAACCTTGACTTTAAAAAAACTGGATGCTGATCACTAATTCATCTTAAATTATTATTTTGTGAATCTGCGAGGAAAAAAAACACTAAATGTGAATGAGGTTGAACATTACAAATGGGCATAAAACACAACATATTCCATTTTAATTTTGTTAATTTGTGCTCACAACTCTGATGTGCATATCAGATTCGATTTCTTTTAAAAACTTAAAATCTGTTTCACAAGATGTTGAAATGTCAGACGAGACATTCCTGTGCTACAGTATGCTGGATCAAAGTTAATTTGGGTCTGTTTTAAAGGGGTCATATGATGCTTTTTTAAAGATCATTATTTTGTGTATTTGGTGTAACAGAATATGTTGACATGCTTTAATGTTCAAAAAACACATTCTTTTTCAAATACTGTACATTATTGTAGGTCCTCTATGCCCCACCTCTCTCAAACGCTTCGTTTTCTACAAAGCCCCTCCTTCCGACAAGCGCAGTCTGCTCTGATTGGCCAGCTGACCCAGTGCATTGTGATTGGCCGAACACCGCAAGCACTCGTCGGAAATGTAACGCCCCTTACCATAATCGCTTCAGCTTTCAAAATAAATGTAACGACAAAGCCCGAAAGGGGAACAGAGTCGTGTGACAGACACAGTGATGAAGCTGGTATGTGTTTGCAGTACACAAGCCACGGTTAAGACAGCTGACTCCACTGTGATGTGACCCCCCCCCCTCGCGCTCTCTCTCTCTCGCTCTCTCTCTCTCTCTCGCTCTCTCTCTCTCTCGCGCGCTTTCTCTCACTCTCTCTCTCACACACACACGCGTGCACACACACCCAATGCGCAAAACTCTGCATTTGAGCAGTCAATAGCAAATACTTAAACTAATAACAAAACAGTAGCTGATTCAGAAGCACCAGATTGTCATAGCAATAGATTGTCATAACAAAGCAAAGAATGACCTCCTCTCCTAGGTTCACGAAACGGTCATCCATAAAATGCATTGCTGTTCTGTTGAAAGTAATCTTAAATTCCTAAATGCATCTACTTTCGGAAGGCCAAATAAAGTGCTTTTGCTTTCACCTAGAAACACACAGCGTCTCCCTGACATGCTGCTTCAACACTAACTGCGGTTACTGAAACCACGCCTTCTTTCTTTGCGTGAACATTTGGCCGGCATTATGCTAATATTTCCACATAGTGAGGTAGATATATGGGGACGTGTTAGAACGAGGTGTTTTAGGGGGGCGTGGCAGAGTCTTAACTTTGATAAAGAATATCTCTTTGGTTTTGAGACTTTAGTCTTTGCAACTTCAGGGATCTTATCTATGCACAATCAGCTTGTAACACTCCAAAGAGAAAGGAAAACTTGAAATCGCATCATATGACCCCTTTAACACTTTAATTGACTTCCTTTACAGACACTAACACCCATATGAACTACACTGTCGATTGGAAGCTGTGAAACACTTGGCTGAGCCAAACCAGACCAGAATTAACGAGACCAAACCAGACAAGATGCCGGTCAGGCGGATGTTTACGTGAGATCAAGTGCCTTAACGCGACCCGCGGGACCTCAGACAGCCACCGGCCTCAGTACAGGAACTACAGACGATTCCATCAGCTTTTTTAAACAGATACATGAATGTATATTTTTATATGAAGTGTAAAATCTTTTCTTATTTCAACGGCACTCAGACTTTGTCAAATGGATTTATTTTTGTTTTTTAGACATCCAGGAAGAACTCCAAAGTCTTGTGTGTTCATGTGTGTTCAATGGGCTTTGGGGAATTTTACAGCAGTAAAAACTAAAGTGAAATTGCACTGCTAACATCCTTCACATTTACCTAATGATGAGAGTATTACTGACTCATTGTTCAGTTATTTTGATGCAGTAAAAGGTCAGCTGTAGTGACGGCGACACCATTTGACATGTTATGTTACTGAAGACAATAAAGATTGTCATAAATACTGTCTAAATGAGGGTTTGTGTGCAAACTATTTCACGTTTTGTCATGCAAAAAAAATGACAACAAAACAAGTATGCGACTTAATAAATCTGGATTTATTACATTTATTTTTAATCATTATTTTCATTTTTTCAAATCAGATACAGATTGAATATTTAGTTAAACCCTGATTTACCTTCAGTAGATGTTATTGTGTTCAAACTTTCTTTTGTATCTAATCTATCTGGTTTAAACTGAGCTTTTAAACTAGTATTCAGACTGAAATACATCTTTTGTAGTTGTTAAACACAAGGCAAAAGCACTTTCTGCTTTGTCTTAAAGTCTAAAGAGGTTTAATGCAGTGGCTGTGTTTAGATTTACTTCCATACTGTTGTTTTTTTGTTGTATGTGAAATACACATAAAACAATTGAACAGTATTATGCAAAAGCTTAAAGTGCTATTTACAGATTGTAGTATGAAATTGTACTTAAAGATGTCTTTTGCCAGTCTGATTACATGAGTCAAGAAAGAATAAATGGAGTAGATGAAATGAGACACATTAGAAAATCGCATGAGAAATGGAGTAGATTAGATGAGTCACACTAGAAAGAAATGAGTCACATTAGAAGATCACATCAGAAATGGAGATGATTCACACTAGAAAGAAATGAGTCACATTTGGAAGAAATTAGTCACATTGGAAAATCGCATCAAAAATGCAACAGATGAAATGAGTCACATTTGAAAGAAATGAGTCATATTGGAAAATCTCATCAGAAATGGAGTAGATGAAATTAGTCACATTAGAAATGGAGATGAGTCACACTAGAAAGAAATGAATCACATTTGGAAGAAATTAGTCACATTGGAAAATGCAACAGATGAAATGAGTCACATTTGAAAGAAATGAGTCACATTGGAAAATCGCATTAGAAATGGAGTAGACAAAATGAGTCACATTGGAAAATAGCATCAGAAATGGAGATGGGTCACGCTAGAAAGAAATGAATCACATTAGGAAGAAATGAGTCACATTTGAAAGAAATTAATCACTGGAAAATTACATCAGAAATGGAGTAGATGAAATGAGTCACATTAGAAAGAAATGAGTCACATTTGGAAGAAATTAGTCACGTTTGAAAGAAATGAGTCACAATGGAAAATCGAATCAGAAATGGAGTAGATGAAATGAGTCACATTAGGAAAAAATTAGTCACATTAGAAAACCGCATAAGAAATGGAATACATGAGATGAGTCACATTTGGAATAAATCAGTCACATTTGGAAAATCGCATCAGAAATGGAGTAGATGAAATGAGTCACATTTGAAAGAAATGAGTCACACTAGAAAGAAATTAGAAAGAAATGAGTCACATTGGAAACACACTAGAAAGAAATGGTAGATGAAATGAGTCACATTAGGAAAAAATGAGTCACATTTGGAAGAAATGAGTCACATTGGAAAATCGCATTAGAAATGGAGTAGATGAAATGAGTCACATTAGGAAAAAATGAGTCACATTTGGAAGAAATGAGTCACATTGGAAAATAGCATCAGAAATGGAGATGAGTCACACTAGAAAGAAATGAGTCACATTAGGAAGAAATTAGTCTTATTTGAAAGAAATGAGTCACATTGGAAAATCGCATCAGAAATGGAGTAGATGAAATGAGTCACACTAGAAAGAAATGAGTCACATTTGGAAGAAATTAGTCTTATTTGAAAGAAATGAGTCACATTGGAAAATCGCATCAGAAATGGAGATGAGTCACACTAGAAAGAAATTAGTCACATTAGGAAGAAATGAGTCACATTTGGAAGAAATTAGTCACATTAGGAAGAAATGAGTCACATTTGGATGAAATTAGTCACATTAGGAAGAAATTAGTCACATTTGGAAGAAATGAGTCACATTTGGAAGAAATTAGTCACATTAGGAAAAAATGAGTCACATTTGGAAGAAATTAGTCACATTAGGAAGAAATGAGTCACATTTGGAAGAAATTAGTCACATTAGGAAGAAAT
>NW_015506111.1:346736-356325 GCF_001515645.1 Sinocyclocheilus grahami | reverse complement strand
GAAATTAGTCACATTTGGAAGAAATGAGTCACATTTGGAAGAAATTAGTCACATTAGGAAGAAATGAGTCACATTTGGAAGAAATGAGTCACATTTGGAAGAAATTAGTCACATTAGGAAAAAATGAGTCACATTTGGAAGAAATGAGTCTCATTTGGAAGAAATTAGTCACATTAGGAAGAAATTAGTCACATTTGGATGAAATTAGTCACATTAGGAAGAAATGAGTCACATTTGGAAGAAATGAGTCACATTGGAAATAAATGAGTCACTTTTGAAAGAAATGAGTCACAATTGGAAGAAATGAGTCACATTTGGAAGAAATTAGTCACATTAGGAAGAAATGAGTCACATTTGGAAGAAATGAGTCACATTGGAAATAAATGAGTCACTTTTGAAAGAAATGAGTCACATTTGGAAGAAATTAGTCACATTAGGAAGAAATGAGTCACATTTGGAAGAAATTAGTCACATTAGGAAGAAATGAGTCACATTTGGAAGAAATTAATCACATTTGGAAGAAATTAATCACATTTGAAAGAAATGAGTCACATTTGAAAGAAATGAGTCACATTTGAAAGAAATGAGTCAAAATGGAAAATCGCATCAGAAATGGATATGAGCCACACTAGAAAGAAATTAGTCACATTAGGAAGAAATGAGTCACATTTGGAAGAAATTAATCACATTTGAAAGAAATGAGTCACATTTGAAAGAAATGAGTCACAATTGGAAGAAATGAGTCACAATTGGAAGAAATGAGTCACAATTGGAAGAAATGAGTCACAATTGGAAGAAATGAGTCACAATTGGAAGAAATGAGTCACAATTGGAAGAAATGAGTCACAATTGGAAGAAATGAGTCACAATTGGAAGAAATGAGTCACAATTGGAAGAAATGAGTCACAATTGGAAGAAATGAGTCACAATTGGAAGAAATGAGTCACAATTGGAAGAAATGAGTCACAATTGGAAGAAATGAGTCACAATTGGAAGAAATGAGTCACAATTGGAAGAAATGAGTCACAATTGGAAGAAATGAGTCACAATTGGAAGAAATGAGTCACAATTGGAAGAAATGAGTCACAATTGGAAGAAATGAGTCACAATTGGAAGAAATGAGTCACAATTGGAAGAAATGAGTCACAATTGGAAGAAATGAGTCACAATTGGAAGAAATGAGTCACAATTGGAAGAAATGAGTCACAATTGGAAGAAATGAGTCACAATTGGAAGAAATGAGTCACAATTGGAAGAAATGAGTCACAATTGGAAGAAATGAGTCACAATTGGAAGAAATGAGTCACAATTGGAAGAAATGAGTCACAATTGGAAGAAATGAGTCACAATTGGAAGAAATGAGTCACAATTGGAAGAAATGAGTCACAATTGGAAGAAATGAGTCACAATTGGAAGAAATGAGTCACAATTGGAAGAAATGAGTCACAATTGGAAGAAATGAGTCACAATTGGAAGAAATGAGTCACAATTGGAAGAAATGAGTCACAATTGGAAGAAATGAGTCACAATTGGAAGAAATGAGTCACAATTGGAAGAAATGAGTCACAATTGGAAGAAATGAGTCACAATTGGAAGAAATGAGTCACAATTGGAAGAAATGAGTCACATTGGAAAATCGCATTAGAAATGGAGATGAGTCACACTAGAAAGAAATGAGCCACATTAGGAAGAAATGAGTCACATTTGAAAGAAATGAGTCACATTGGAAAGAAATTAGTCACATTTGAAAGAAATTAGTCACATTTGGAAGAAATGAATCACATTTGGAAGAAATGAATCACATTTGAAAGAAATTAGTCAAAATGGAAAATCGCATCAGAAATGGATATGAGTCACACTAGAAAGAAATGAGTCACATTAGGAAGAAATTTGTCACATTTGGAAGAAATGAGTCACATTTGGAAGAAATGAATCACATTTGGAAGAAATTAGTCACATTTGAAAGAAATTAGTCACATTGGAAAGAAATGAGTCACATTTGAAAGAAATGAGTCACATTGGAAAGAAATGAGTCACAATTGGAAGAAATTAGTCACATTGGAAAATTGCATCAGAAATGGAGATGAGTCACACTAGAAAGAAATGAGTCACATTAGGAAGTAATTAGTCTTATGTGAAAGAAATGAGTCACATTTGGCAGAAATGAGTCACATTGGAAAATCGCATTAGAAATGGAGATGAGTCACACTAGAAAGAAATGAGTCACATTAGGAAGTAATTAGTCTTATGTGAAAGAAATGAGTCACATTTGGCAGAAATGAGTCACATTGGAAAATCGCATTAGAAATGGAGATGAGTCACACTAGAAAGAAATTAGTCACATTTGAAAGAAATTAGTCACGTTTGAAAGAAATGAGTCACAATGGAAAATCGAATCAGAAATGGAGTAGATGAAATGAGTCACACTAGAAAGAAATGAGTCACATTTGGAAGAAATTAGTCACAATGGAAAATCGAATCAGAAATGGAGTAGATAAAATGAGTCACACTAGAAAGAAATGAGTCACATTTGGAAGAAATTAGTCACATTTGAAAGAAATTAGTCACAATGGAAAATCGCATCAGAAATGGAGTAGATGAAATGAGTCACACTACAAAGAAATGAGTCACATTTGGAAGAAATTAGTCACATTTGAAAGAAATTAGTCACAATGGAAAATTGCACCAGAAATGGAGTAGATGAAATGAGTCACATTAGAAATCCGCATCAGAAAAGGAATACATGAGAGGAGTCACATTTGGAAAAAAGCAGTCACACTAGAGATAAAAAGTTTGCAATGTTTGAAGGTTTTAAAGTCATACAGTCTGTCAGACAGATGGATAGATTATGTGGCTTCTAAGGTATTCTTGATGGTTGCTAGGGTATTCTTGGTGGTTGTTAGGGCATTGGTATGCAGTTTCTAGGATGCTGTGGGTGGTTGCTAGGGTGTTGCCAGGCAGTTCTAGAGCATTGCTATATGGTTGCCAGGTTGTTCTGGATGGCTGCTATGTGATTTCAAGTACAGTTTTTTAAAAGCTGCTTACACACATTTTCAAAACTTTGCCTCTTTTTTTCAGAACTTTACACACAAATCCAAGAATTGCACAAACAAAATGCAAAATGCCTCACATCTCTTGCAAAATGAAGCACTGCATTCAAAATATCACGAACACATCTCAAAAAGCAAACATTTGTCTTATGTTGCAAACACCTTTGCCATAATATTATATTTCTGGATATATCATATACAGACAGTTATTCAAAACCTAAAGCTCTTCTTCATGAGCTCCTGTGTACATTCCTGTAAAAGATTGAAAGTAATTGGCAGAGAGATGTTGAAAAATTCATGGTAAACACGAAAGCAAGATTGAAACCAATTTTTTTTTAAGTAAGTATTTGTGGTTGTGAATACAGTATTACACAGTACATCAACCATGTGTAGTTGGACAGAAACCAAACATAATATTGAAAAAGGTGACTATTCCAAAGCCTATTCCAAGGCCTGTTCTAAAGCCATGATTGGTTGGTGTTAAGCAAAGCAATGAGTGTTTGCACATGTGAGGAGTTAGTGTGAGGCACTGATGAATTAGTGGCATTTTGATTGGTTGTGTTTGAAAAAGAAAATCAAGATACTTCCTCTTAGATTTTTGTGTTACATAGAGAATTGTGTGTTGTGTCAAGTCAAAGGCTGAGAATTAGTGAATGGTTTTGCAGATTTGGTGTGTGGTTCTGGTGTTTGAGTGTTAGGTTTCAGAAATTGTGTGACAAGTAAATTTTTTGTGTGTATGCATTAATTGTAATAGGGTGTTTGTACCAATTGTACCAATAAGGATGGTATTCCTACGGTGGTTCAGGCTGTAGGATTGCCGAATGACTAAAGAAACGTTGTCAGCACGATGGTATAAAACTGTACATTTCTAGTCTATTACCACCCACTGCCACTTATACCAACGACGGAAATAAGCGCAGTTAGAATAGCTATATGTGGGAGAGCGTTGCTATTGAGTGACTATTGTATTGCAATAGGTAGCACTTTAATATTAACCTTGAATCAAGACTAGTTAGCACATAATTAATAATTGAAATGGTTTAATAACAATATTTTGTTATGGTTACACTTGAATTGGTTACAAAATAGATGAAGGATGGTAAAGCATAGTTAATTGTACACAACATGTAAAATATTACCTGAGAGAAAGAGATGGAGAGAGGGGAATAAAGAGAGGAAGAAAAAGTGGGAGAGAGGGCAGAGACCCAAGAAGAGCTCCAACAAAGAAAAGAGGCAGCAAAAGAAAAAGACAGAGCAACAGTTACAGTCCTCTTTTATCCCTTCCTTGACCATGTGACTAAAAACCAAATGTGAGACATTCAAACTGACCAATCAGCAGATTACAGCTTCACCCACTGTGCAAAAGAGTGTGATAATTAGCAGACCCCCGATGTATACACATGTTGGCCTACAGGCCTTGATCGATATCAGCACTTCTGTGCCTTCAGGAATGCCAAATGGCCCTTTTGTTACTGAAGATAGGTTTGGGACAGGAAAGCAGAAGTCTTTGATACATTTTGACTTTACACTAGGGTGTAGTGAAAGGTTTTTGTGGTGTTGCTATATTATTGCAAGCCAGTTGCTAGGATGTTCTGGGTGGTTGCTAAGCTAATGATACACAGCTGCTAAAGGGTTCTGGGTGTTTGCTAAGGTAATGCTACACAGCTGCCAGGGTGTTCTGGGTGGTTGCTAAGGTAATGCTACACAGCTGCTAGGATGATCTGGGTGGTTGCTAAGGTAATAATACACAGCTGCCAGGGTGCTCTGGGTGGTTACTAGGCAGTTGCTAGGGTATTGTGGATGGTTTTTGTGGTGTTGCTGTATGATTGCCAATTGCTAGGATGTTCTGGGTGGTTGCTAAGGTAATACTACACATTTGCCAGGGTATTCTGGGTGGTTGCTAAGGTGATGTTCTGGGTGGTTGCTAATGTAATGCTACACAGTTGCCAGGGTGTTCTGGGTGGTTGCTAAGGTGATCTTCTGGGTGGTTGCTAAGGTAATGCTACACAGTTGTTAGGGTGTTCTGGGTGGTTGCTAAGGTAATGCTACACAGCTGCTAAAGTGTTCTGGGTGGTTGCTAAGGTAATGTTACACAGTTGCCAGGGTGTTCTGGGTGGTTGCTAAGGTATTTCTACACAGCTGCCAGGGTGTTCTGGGTGATTGCTAAGGTAATTCTACACAGTTGCCAGGGTGTTCTGGTGGTTGATAAGGTAATTCTACACAGATGCCAGGGTGTTCTGGTGGTTGCTATGGTAATTCTATACAGTTGCTAGGGTATTCTGGGTGTTTGCTAGGATGTTTTATCATGTCCTAGCCAGAAATGTTTAGAGATATATTACATTTTAAAATACATTAAAATAGAAACAGTTTAAATGAAAATAATATTTCACAATATTACAGTTTTTACTGTATTTTTGATCAAATAAATACAGCCTTAATGAGCAGAAGAGACTTCATTCAAAAACATAAAAAAACTTACACACCCTAAACTTTTTAACTTGTGATTTTTTTCAAAAACAGTGTTCTGTGCGCGTGTTCAGTTCCCGGTCGGTGTGATGAGGTTGTACTCGGCCTGCAGCACCAGGAAACTGTTTTGCCGTATTTTGCGCACCTGCACCAGGTCTCCGCACTCCTGCACGTGGGTGATGCCTCTGTCAGCATGGTTACGGTCGTTCAGCGACACAGCTGTACGTTTGCGACAGTGTTTCCTCTGCAGGTACCGGAGCCCCACAGCGATGGCCATGCCGAGCGCAGCCGAGAGGCCCAGCAGCAAACCCAGCTCAGACGCACTCTGCCTGGGCACGTGAGCCGGTCTCTCGATGCCTCTCTCCGGGACTCCAGACGGGTCTTTGGCCTGTTTAGGGCGATTGAGAAAATCTCCAAACAGATCAGATGGGTGTTTTTTGTGCTGGGTCAGGGAGACAGCGCCCTCTGTGGGCTCTCGGGATGGGAAGAAGTCGGAAAGGGCTTGTCGGGGAGCCGGTGAGGGTTCGGGATGGAGGGATGCAGTGAAGAACTGTGTGTTATGAGTGTGTACTGGAGGTGTGTAGGTGTGTGTTTGTTGCATTGTCATCTGTAGAGATGCAGGAGTCTGTATCAGTGGATTTGGGATGGTGTGTGTGTTGTTAGCAGAGGTTTCGTGTGTGTTATCAGGTGTTGGTGTGTTTGTGTTACGGGTTGAGATGCTCTGAGATGAAGACGTGTTTGGGAAAGTTTGTGTAGATGAGGACAGTGGTGTTTGAGTGCCATTTGACGATTGTGTGTTTGTGTGCGTGTTAAAAGATGGAGTTGTGTGTGTGTTATGTGTTGAGTGTGTATTTGTGTGTGTGTTATGTGTTGAGTGTATGTTAATGTGTGTGTTATGTGGTGCATTTAACAATTGTGTGTTAGTGTGTGTTTTAAAAGTTGGGGTTGTGTGTGTGTTGTGAGTTGAGTGTGTGTTGGTGAGTGTGTTATGTGGTGCATATGTGTTAGTGTGTGTAGATGTGATTATGTGTGTGTTGAGGTGTGTGTTGTGTGTTGAGTGTGTGTTGGTGTGTGTGTTAGCATGTGTAGATGTGTTAGTGTGTACAAACAGGGATGTGTGTTTGCCTGTTTTTTCCAGTAGTGAGGCTGCACAAAAAAAGAAACACAAAGCATTTAATATAAACTAAATTTTTGCATTTTGCAAACAAAATATGACTTTTTGTTTGCATTTAAGCAAATTTAAGTGCCGTTAAAATGTGTGGAACTCACCACCACGATGCTAGTCTTGCTAATATGCTCAGAGTGTTCTGAGGACGTTGCTATGCAGTTGCTAGGGTGTTTGAGATTGTTGCTTTGCAGTTCATAGAATGTTCTAGTTGGTTGCCAGGGCATTGCTACACAGTTGCTAACAGTGCTGGGTAGTAACTGATAATGTAATCTGGATTACATGTAATCTGGAATATGTAATCAGATTCCAAAAATGTTGTACTTGTTTTTGATTATATTACATTTTAAAATACTCATAATCAGACTACAGTTACTTTTTATGGATTACATGATTACAAATTATTCACACAATGATAGTAAATTATTCATGATTTATTGATTCTCCCTTATTCTTCTTTTTCTCTTTTAAATGTTTCCTGACAAAACTATCTAAAACCTGGAAGATTTGGTCCATGTTATTGCTGTGTTCATGTTTATTCATTTTTGTTCATGTGATGCAGAGATTCCCAAACCCCTCTGACCTAAAATATTTACTTGAAGATTTAAAGTTAATATTTAAATCATTTAACAACACATTTGCATGTTTATAGTTCTCTGATATCAGTTAATGGTCACACTGGCATGCAGGTAAACAAATAAAACATTTCAAATGTAAAAATGTAGGTCATAAGTAATCCCGAAGAAGTCAGACCTAAAATTAGTATTCTAAATTATATTTCTGACTACAATTTTCTGCATGTAATTTGTAATCAGTAACAGGCTACTATTTCAGGCTAACCCCAGTCAAATCCAGGTCCATTAATTATTATTGTGTATATAATGTGTGTGTGTTGGTCGTAATCACCTGTTGTGTTCACCATCGGTTGTCCTGTAATGCTGTCAGTGATCTGAGAACTACGTGTCCCATCATGCACCACTGCCGATCTGATTCGAGACCAGTACACAAAATAGGACTGAACCAGCGTGATGCTGCAAAGAGAAAGAGAATAAAATGTGACCCAGACTGTGAAAACCCAGCTAAAGTAATTTTTTGTGATTTACTGTTTTCTACATAAAAGCATCCTTCATAAGGTAAAGAACATTCTGTGAAAATGTAACACTGATATCTTTCATCTATCTACATGTCTGCATGTATGCAACTTACAACAATACATGGACTCACTCTATGCTGGTCTAGATTGGTTTACTTAGATCTAATAACACAGCCCTGCTTTTCTATAGCAAGCTGTTTGTACATCATAATCTTTTTGGTTCTGGTTAAGCTAGTTATACTACAGTCACAGTGTAGCTGGTGTTTTTCTCACTAAAAGCGCAGGTCTCCACTGGGTTGTGTCGGGGCCCTCCAGCTGAAGGACAGGTTCCTCTTGAGCATCTTGTCCGAGTGTGTGACGGTGTCGTCTGGGCTGAGGCAGGACAGTGTGTGTGTGCTGGGAGGGTGGAGCGTGAACTCACCACCGACCACACGGTCCTCCAGAACAGAGCGAGCCTGCAGCAGAAACCCCATAAACGCCCGGGAACTCTGAACCGTTACTGAGCAGAACAACACAAACTATTAGTCACTCACTTTGTAGATAGATAGATAGATAGATGGATGTGTGTTACCTGTGAGTGTGTGTTGTGGCAGGTACACTGATCGGCTGGTGCGTACGGTGACGGTGGAGTGTGTGTGTGTGTGTTGTGGGAACGAGCTGATGTGGCCAGGCTTCATGTTCACACATGATGAGATGCTCGCCCCACGAGAGAAACACACACCACGGGCGGGAAACACACACACTATCACACATCCAGCCCATACTGCCTTCATCAGCATAATCTTCTTCATCATCATCATCATCATTTCTGCTAAGAACATGAGTGCTTGACTGCTATTAGATGTATATACAACTGTGCTTTTGTTACATTAAATTAAATTTTTACATTGTATATATTGTGTTAATGTTTAAAAAAATATGAATTTGTTCCAAAAACAATTATTCAAAGCAACTTACATTGCATTCAAAGTTACACAGTTCAGAAATTCCATGTGAATCGAAGCCATGGTCTCAGCATTTTTATTTTTATTATTATTATGTCTTTGTGACTATTTTATTTATTTTTAATTGTACATTTAATTATTTTATTTTAATTAATTATTTTACTCATATTGTGTTTATCTTAATTGTTTATTTTTTAAATATATATTTCAAAATATTATATTCTAGAATCAGACTGTTCCTTGCAGAAAGAAATGGTTAAATATAACTTTCACTTTCATTAAAACCAATCAAATATGATAAAACAACAAATATTATATTAGAGGCTTGTTAAAAGATTGAAAGTCATGATTCATTCAGTCAGTTCATAAACATTAAATATTTAAAGGTTATAAAAAAATATATATATATATATATATATATATATATATATATTTGAGATATTCTGACTGTTAGTTGGTTTAGTAAAAATAAGGTGTTTACTCAAAAAGATACAATAAATATAAAATATACATTTATATTATTTGATAATATGAATTTACATTATTAAATAACGATTAAATTATATAATTAAATATTAATAACATTCATATGATGTATTCAGGTGATCAGTGATATAAATTAAATACATACTTACATTGAAGAAGCTTCTGTCCTGCAGGTCAGTGAAACATTAACAACTGAGAAGTTTCTCTCTGAGAATTTAATCTCTCTCTCTCTCACTTCCCACCCCTTCCAATTATTTTCTTTTCTAATCCTGCCTTCCTTTTATCCTGATGTCTTTTATTCTCTCTATCTCTGGACCAGGATGTGCAACAGCTGCCGATCCAGGAACCACCACATCCTCCTCCTCCTCCTCCTCCTCCTCCTCCT
>NW_015506111.1:339396-345673 GCF_001515645.1 Sinocyclocheilus grahami | reverse complement strand
AAAGGTAGAGCGTTATATTATAGATGTATATAAAAAAATATATATATATATATATATATATATATATATATATTTGAGATATTCTGACTGTTAGTTGGTTTAGTAAAAATAAGGTGTTTACTCAAAAAGATACAATAAATATAAAATATACATTTATATTATTTGATAATATGAATTTACATTATTAAATAACGATTAAATTATATAATTAAATATTAATAACATTCATATGATGTATTCAGGTGATCAGTGATATAAATTAAATACATACTTACATTGAAGAAGCTTCTGTCCTGCAGGTCAGTGAAACATTAACAACTGAGAAGTTTCTCTCTGAGAATTTAATCTCTCTCTCTCTCACTTCCCACCCCTTCCAATTATTTTCTTTTCTAATCCTGCCTTCCTTTTATCCTGATGTCTTTTATTCTCTCTATCTCTGGACCAGGATGTGCAACAGCTGCCGATCCCACACACACACACACACACACACGCACACACTCGCTCACTCACTCACATGCGCACACACACACATGCGCACTCACACACTCACACACACACACACACACACACACACACACACACACACACACTCACTCACTCACTCACTCACATGCGCACACACACACATGCGCACACACACTCACACACACACACACACACACACACACACACACACACACACACTCACTCACTCACTCACTCACATGCGCACACACACACATGCGCACACACACTCACACACACACACACACAGAGCATCCCCATCTCATGAACTGCAATAAAGACCGAGTTCAGCCAGTGAAGCTTCATTCTCAGATATTCTTGCTACAGACATTTCATCTCTTATCAGAGAGATTCTTCAGCATCCTCCCCAAGAGCTGCACATCTGCAGAAACATACAAAACACTATTAACTAAAACACAATATTATTCAAATATACATCATGATTTTATGAATTATTTGCATGCATGGTGTGTGTCGTACCCAGCTCTGTTGCTCTTCTCAGCCAGTGATTGACAGCTGGCACCCACTCAGGCAGCGCATGTGAACACAAGGCCTGTCAATCAGAATCAGAAGGCTTACATTAATACTAATAATATATGAATGCAATTTAATGCCCAGATTATTATTGCTCACCTGGTGGAGATAGCTGTTTATCTAATAACATGCACCTGCTAACTCACAAACATGTTAACCTTGCTAATAGGGGCATTTGCTAAAACTTGCAAAAACATTTAATAGATGCCGAATTTAACCCAGATGAAAATGAGGCTGTGAGGGATACCTAAAGGTGCTGTATGTAATTTTTTGACTGTACTGAAGCATAAAAATGCCATATTTTAGGAAAAATCCTAAATTCACATACATGTTTTTCCTAAAAGCAATAGTACAGTCATAGCTGACCAGACATGTGTGTGTGTGTGTGTGTGTGTGTGTACGAAATAAATCATGTAGAGTTAAGATTATCTCTTTTTTGTGACTGTGCTCATGAAGGATATACTGGTGGTAAACTATAACATGGAAGAGATCTGATTCAAGATATCCTCACAAAAGTGTCTGCTATATTTAGCCTATATTTGTTCCAATTCTTTCATGTAAATAAGCATTTATTGACTTGTTTGCTTGCTTTCTTACCACTTTCTCTTTCAGTTCTGCTCCTGTACTTATAGATGCGGCATGGGGCGTGTAGTTTCACTTTCCTTTTCGCCTACATCTCCCAGCGTCGGTCCCTTTTATTCTCTCAATCGTGTCCTAATGCCTTTAGAAAACTACACATGTACCCGCTTTACGCCCTGGCGGTAACGTGGAAGCTAATATTGCAGCACTGGACGCATATGTTGGTGGACGCGATCGTCTGAACTGGAGTTTCGACTTTAATTTGCACTAAAACAAAAGCGAATCCAGTAAATCCAGTCCTTCGGGAGCCTTCATGAAGAGAGACTGGAGTGCAGGGATGGTAAGGAAGCTCTGTGTGCAGATATAGTGTGGTTTATCTCGGGATTGTATCGTTTGGAGCGGATCATCATGGAGCTCCGGGAGGCACCGGCGGACGCGCAGCAGCAGCTGGCCGCTGACAGGACGCATGAGAGCCGCATGGATGAGTACCTGCGCTCGCTGGGCTTTTACCGCAAAAAGATCGCCAAGGACGGGTCATGTCTGTTCAGGGCCGTGGCAGAACAGGTCAGACCGATCCTGATCTTTATAATCCCAAATAAATGTCACGATTTTAATGTTTATAAACAGAAACGCTACGTTACTTAAACATCTGAAACTTCCTTAACCGTGTCGCGTCGCGTCGCGCGAGTCACATCTAAAATGTCTCCGCAATAAAAACAAGCTTCCACGGTTTGCCAAAATCACTTTTTAGTTTGTCTGTCGCTAATTAGCTTACTAGCAGCTAACATGCACTGCAGTTGTTGTTTATTTCCACACAAAGCACAATGATGCTTTATTGAATCTGTATGAAGGAAATATATAAACTGTAATCATTAAGTTTTGGTTAGGTTTTATCGATTTAGGGGTAGGGTTGGTGTAGGGCAATAGAATATACGGTCTGTACAGTATAAAAACCATTACGCCTATGGAGAGTCCCCACAAGGATAGCTGACCAGACATGTGTGTGTGTACGAAATAAATCATGTAGAGTTAAGATTATCTCTTTTTTGTGACTGTGCTCATGAAGGATATACTGGTGGTAAACTATAAAATGGAAGAGATCTGATTCAAGATATCCTCACAAAAGTGTCTGCTATATTTAGCCAATATTTGTTCCAATTCTTTCATGTAAATAAGCATTTATTGACTTGTTTGCTTGCTTTCTTACCACTTTCTCTTTCAGTTCTGCTCCTGTACTTATAGATGCGGCATGGGGCGTGTAGTTTCACTTTCCTTTTCGCCTACATCTCCCAGCGTCGGCCCCTTTTATTCTCTCAATCGTGTCCTAATGCCTTTAGAAAACTACACATGTACCCGCTTTACGCCCTGGCGGTAACGTGGAAGCTAATATTGCAGCACTGGACGCATATGTTGGTGGACGCGATCGTCTGAACTGGAGTTTCGACTTTAATTTGCACTAAAACAAAAGCGAATCCAGTAAATCCAGTCCTTCGGGAGCCTTCATGAAGAGAGACTGGAGTGCAGGGATGGTAAGGAAGCTCTGTGTGCAGATATAGTGTGGTTTATCTCGGGATTGTATCGTTTGGAGCGGATCATCATGGAGCTCCGGGAGGCACCGGCGGACGCGCAGCAGCAGCTGGCCGCTGACAGGACGCATGAGAGCCGCATGGATGAGTACCTGCGCTCGCTGGGCTTTTACCGCAAAAAGATCGCCAAGGACGGGTCATGTCTGTTCAGGGCCGTGGCAGAACAGGTCAGACCGATCCTGATCTTTATAATCCCAAATAAATGTCACGATTTTAATGTTTATAAACAGAAACGCTACGTTACTTAAACATCTGAAACTTCCTTAACCGTGTCGCGTCGCGTCGCGCGAGTCACATCTAAAATGTCTCCGCAATAAAAACAAGCTTCCACGGTTTGCTAAAATCACTTTTTAGTTTGTCTGTCGCTAATTAGCTTACTAGCAGCTAACATGCACTGCAGTTGTTGTTTATTTCCACACAAAGCACAATGATGCTTTATTGAATTTGTATGAAGGAAATATATAAACTGTAATCATTAAGTTTTGGTTAGGTTTTATCGATTGTCGTATTGATTTGACTTAATTTCTGTGTGTGTGTGATATGACGAGTCCCCATGAGTCTGTGTGTAGTCAGGTTTAAGTCCCCACCAGAATAGAAAAACAGGTACACACACACATATATATAGAGAGAGAGAGAGAGAGTCTATAAACACACATACATGCATATGTATATAATAAAAAATAAAATATATATAAATAATATATATATATATATATATATTATTTATATATATTTTATTTTTTATTATATACATATGCATGTATGTGTGTTTATAGACTCTCTCTCTCTCTCTCTATATATATGTGTGTGTGTACCTGTTTTTCTATTCTGGTGGGGACTTAAACCTGACTACACACAGACTCATGGGGACTCGTGTCACGGTGGGGACCTAAATTGAGGTCCCCACGGGTAAACAAGCTAATAAATCACACAGAATGAAGTTTTTTGAAAATCTAAAAATGCAGAAAGTCTCCTGTGAGGGGTAGGTTTAGGGGTAGGGTTGGTGTAGGGCAATAGAATATACGGTCTGTACAGTATAAAAACCATTACGCCTATGGAGAGTCCCCACAAGGATAGCTGACCAGACATGTGTGTGTGTACGAAATAAATCATGTAGAGTTAAGATTATCTCTTTTTTGTGACTGTGCTCATGAAGGATATACTGGTGGTAAACTATAAAATGGAAGAGATCTGATTCAAGATATCCTCACAAAAGTGTCTGCTATATTTAGCCAATATTTGTTCCAATTCTTTCATGTAAATAAGCATTTATTGACTTGTTTGCTTGCTTTCTTACCACTTTCTCTTTCAGTTCTGCTCCTGTACTTATAGATGCGGCATGGGGCGTGTAGTTTCACTTTCATTTTCGCCTACATCTCCCAGCGTCGGTCCCTTTTATTCTCTCAATCGTGTCCTAATGCCTTTAGAAAACTACACATGTACCCGCTTTACGCCCTGGCGGTAACGTGGAAGCTAATATTGCAGCACTGGACGCATATGTTGGTGGACGCGATCGTCTGAACTGGAGTTTCGACTTTAATTTGCACTAAAACAAAAGCGAATCCAGTAAATCCAGTCCTTCGGGAGCCTTCATGAAGAGAGACTGGAGTGCAGGGATGGTAAGGAAGCTCTGTGTGCAGATATAGTGTGGTTTATCTCGGGATTGTATCGTTTGGAGCGGATCATCATGGAGCTCCGGGAGGCACCGGCGGACGCGCAGCAGCAGCTGGCCGCTGACAGGACGCACGAGAGCCGCATGGATGAGTACCTGCGCTCGCTGGGCTTTTACCGCAAAAAGATCGCCAAGGACGGGTCATGTCTGTTCAGGGCCGTGGCAGAACAGGTCAGACCGATCCTGATCTTTATAATCCCAAATAAATGTCACGATTTTAATGTTTATAAACAGAAACGCTACGTTACTTAAACATCTGAAACTTCCTTAACCGTGTCGCGTCGCGTCGCGCGAGTCACATCTAAAATGTCTCCGCAATAAAAACAAGCTTCCACGGTTTGCCAAAATCACTTTTTAGTTTGTCTGTCGCTAATTAGCTTACTAGCAGCTAACATGCACTGCAGTTGTTGTTTATTTCCACACAAAGCACAATGATGCTTTATTGAATCTGTATGAAGGAAATATATAAACTGTAATCATTAAGTTTTGGTTAGGTTTTATCGATTGTCGTATTGATTTGACTTAATTTCTGTGTGTGTGTGATATGAGTTGGTAATATTATTAAAACGTTCGTTTTATTAAGATGTTATGCAGGTTCGTAAGTTGTTTCACGATCATACCTGATCAGATGCTTCGTAATAATTACTAATTTCTTTGTTTTGAGACTGTGTTTGAGTATCAAATCACGTGAGATCCGTGTTTTTTATATATTAAATATTCAGAGTTCTGCAGTTGCAAGAGTGTTGTTTTTAGATTTATAGAATATAGATAATCTGTTCGACTGACTTTGGATATGAATTTGAATTCAAAATACATTTGAATGAATATTAATGTTAATAATGACTTGAATCTCTCTCTCTATATATATACAGTGTTGGGGAAAGTTATTTTTAAAGGGGTCATATGATGCTTTTTTTTAAAGATCATTATTTTGTGTATTTGGTGTAACAGAATATGTTGACATGCTTTAATGTTCAAAAAACACATTATTTTTCAAATACTGTACATTATTGTAGGTCCTCTATGCCCCGCCTCTCTCAAACGCTTCGTTTTCTACAAAGTCCCTCCTTCCGACAAGCACAGTCTGCTCTGATTGGCCAGCTGACCCAGTGCATTGTGATTGGCCGAACCCCGCAAGCCCTCGTCGGAAATGTAACGCCCCTTACCATAATCACCAGCTTCATCTTTCAAAATAAATGTGAAGACAGTAAATAATGTCAGTTTTACCATCAGTTTAAGCCCAAAAGGGGAACAGAGTCGCGTGCATTATGCTAATATTTCCACATAGTGAGGTAGATATGTGGGGGCGTGTTAGAACGAGCCGTTTTAGGGGGGCGTGGCAGAGTCTTAACTTTGATAAAGAATATCTCTTTGGTTTTGAGACTTTAGTCTTTGCAACTTC
>NW_015506111.1:312850-338701 GCF_001515645.1 Sinocyclocheilus grahami | reverse complement strand
TTCAACACACTTCAGCAATAAAAAAAGACACACAAATGTTTGTCTAGAGTAATTTGTGCTTATTAGTACGGTTGAACTGGATCATCGAAGGTCAGAAGCAAAGACATTGGTTAATAGAATGGGATTAAATACATAAAGCATATTTGTGTTTAACATTTAATTATTGCAGGTTTGCGTCATATTCTGAGTTGCATTATTTTTATTCATTTTGAGGAATACTGAATCTGTGTATTTTTTGTGAGTGAGTGAGATGAATTAATGCAGATTCATATTTATTTTAGAGCTACAGTAACATCTGATTTCTCTCAACATGGCCACACCAGAGCTGTCAATCAATAAATTGGGAAAAAAAGTAACTCAGATATTCTCTTGTAAATTAAAAAGTAATGCGTTACTTTACTAGTTACTTGAAGAAAGTAATCTGATTACGTAACTCGCGTTACTTGTAATGCGTTACCCCCAACACTGTCTATATATAATTATTTTTTTCTATTTATTTTTAACATTAGTATTAAACGGTTAAGTATCGCTGAATCATCACTCATGAAGTCTGCATTTAAAACTTGAATGACTTCAGTAGTTTGTGTTTTGATCAACCTGTTTTTCCAGATTATGACGGCTGAATTATGGAGTGTAATGCACTGAATGTGTCTGACTCAGACCGACATCTCATGACACGTTTCATTATGTTTATAAATAATTTCATAGCACATATAAACTGATAGGTGTGTGTTTGATTGACAGGTGCTGAACTGTCAGGCTTTACACACAGAAGTGCGCGCGGCCTGTGTGGATTATCTGAGACAGAACAGATCTAACTATGAGCTGGTGAGATCACATGAAATGCATTTTACATTCATATATATTCATATTTTGCATACATGCATTCACATGCAAGCATATATATGACAAGTGTATTAAAGCTTCTTTGTTTTTTCTCTGTGTGGTAGTTTATTGAAGGCAATTTTGAGAAATACATGGAGAATTTACAGGATCCTCAGGTAAAAAATGGAATAAATAAAACATTGTACATTCATGCAGACGCGCTCATCCAGCATGCTTTAGCTTGAACACAGATAAACTTCAATTTCTTATTAAAACATAATTTTCAGTTTTGGCTTGGTTGTGATTGCACACTATTTTAATATTAAAATGTAAATATTTTCTAAACACTTTCTGTTTTTCTTCTATTCCTCCATCTGTTTAGAGCTGGGTTGGACAGGTGGAGATCACAGCTTTGGCTGAGCTCTATAAGTGAGAATATTACATTTATTTATCTATTTTAGCTGCATATTTGAGGTATGAACTGTGATGATGTTTGCTGTCTTGTCTACTATTACACTTCGGACAGTGATTTTATGGCCGGCCTTCATGAAGTAGCTTTATTGGCGGTCGTTATTGATTTTTAAAAAGCTGTGGCCAGTTGTGCATTATGTTCACTTACATAAATTCGATCACAAGTGGGATTTATTGGCAGTAAAAAAACATCTCATTCGAATTTGTCATGCAATCAGTTTTCTTGCTCCTATAAATGACGTTCCTGAGGGGAAAGTGATTACATTGCAAATTGTGAAGTGCAAATACATCATATCATCAACAAGATTATCAATGCATGATACAATCTTTCATCTCAATCTTTTTTATTTCTTCATCTCTCAATCTTAATTGGGTTGCATTACATTATATGTTTGGATCATTTAAATCTCATCTTACTAAGACATATTATTAGAGATATAGAGTGAAATTACTCAGTTTGGGCATCTGAATAAAACTGAGCCTCCCCCCCCCCATATTCTCACTATATCAGACTACATTAGGTCTGTAAAAATGACTGAAAAACTAAATTCGAATTTTCTACTTAAATATGATAAAAATTTGAATTATATTCAAATTTAAAAGGCATTATTTCAGTTAGGGGGAAAAAAGCTTTTGGCTTCTCTCCTGAGGCCACAAGAGGGCGCATCGAGCAAAATATTATGCACATTTCTTCAAAGCGTAATAAAATAACACGACTATCTTTGAAAAAAAGTGCATAATGTTTAAAATAATGTTTATAAACTATATATAATTAATAAAGTTGCTTAAACAATTAGAAAAAAACAGCACCATGCATGTATGTATAGTTTAATACAAAGGACCGAAAACCGATCACAAAGAGTACTTTCTTCATTTAAAAACTTGAGATGCCGTGGGATGGGGGAAAACCGCCATAACGTCTTTAGACATGGCTTTCTAAACATGCCGCTCTTTTGTGCGAGACGCGAGTGCAACGCTGATAGATATCCCTCTAGAAAATGTGATAAATATGCGTTCTGTGTGAACGGCTTGGTTTCAGTTTTGCCGTAAACAACATCATCTCCACACTGATGCTCTCGTTTTCAGCAATATATTGCATGAACAACGTAGCAGCGTTGCATCTACTGGGTTCAACTGGATAGGCTAACAAAAGCATTCAAATGCAATTAAACCATATTTAATGAATAAAGTTGCTTAAACAATTAGAAAAAAACAGCACCATGCATGTATGTATAGTTTAATACAAAGGACCGAAAACCGATCACAAAGAGTACTTTCTTCATTTAAAAACTTGAGATGCCGTGGGATGGGGGAAAACCGCCATAACGTCTTTAGACATGGCTTTCTAAACATGCCGCTCTTTTGTGCGAGACGCGAGTGCAACGCTGATAGATATCCCTCTAGAAAATGTGATAAATATGCGTTCTGTGTGAACGGCTTGGTTTCAGGTTCGCCGTAAACAACATCATCTCCACACTGATGCTCTCGTTTCCCGCAATATATTGCATGAACAACGTAGCAGCGTCGCATCTAGTGGCTTCAACTGGATAGGCTAACAAAAGCATTCAAATGCAATCAATGACACGTACATCGTCATCGCATCTCGTGCGCCGCTGATAGGCTGCCTGACGGCTGACGCAGACCTAAAATTCCAATGCAACGATTTTGCATTCGAATGTGGATTTTTTTTTTTTATTCAACGAATATTCGAAATTCTAATTTATTTTGACAGCCCTAGACTACATGTGAAATAAAAGCCTGGCTTCACGTGGTAAAGTGTGTTTTTATATTACCAGTTTGTTACCAGTGATTTCTGATGGTGTAATAATTCTTTCTTCCAGGCATGATTTCGTTATTTTCCAGGAGCCTGATCAGCCCCCTGTTAACATCACAGAGAATGGCTTCACTAAAAAGGTGCAGACATGCTGTCATGCAAGATTTTTAGTCTTTATATTTTAAAATGTAAATCAGTTCATTTCCATAACACGATTTCTCTTGTCAGGTGCGACTGTGCTTCCTCAACGGAAACCATTATGACAGTGTTTACCCACAATCTTTTGAGAAAAGTGCTGCTGTGTGTCAATGTGAGCGCTTCTCTGTTATTTAAAGATATAATGCTGCTGTATACTTTCAATATCAGAATTACACTAAACTGTCTCTCCATCTCTAGCGATCCTGTATGAGCTGCTGTATGATCGAGTGTGTGGCGCCGAACGCAGTGTTTTAGGTTCGTGTATGAAGGGAGGGAAAGGACGAGATAAACTGGATTCGGAGGAATGCAAGAGCAGTGAAGAGTCTGATCTAGAGGAATATGAGTTCTGGTATGGATTTGGACATGTTTGCACGAGACGTTTTCTCTCACAGTATCATTAGTGCAATGTTATATCATGTTTTATGATCTAGTCAATCCTCATAGATAAAATCAAATCCTGCCTGCCCTTGATTAAAGAAATAGTTCACCCAAATATACAGAATTTGCTGGAAAGGTACTCGCACTCAGGCCATCCAAGATGTATATGAGTTTGTTTCTTCATCAGATTTGGAGAAATGTGGCATTGCATCACTTGCTCAGCAATGGATCCTCTGCAGGGAATGGGTGCCGTCAGAATGAGAGTCCAAACAGCTGATAAAAACATCACAATAATCCACAAGTAACAACTTGAGAATCCAAAAAAATCAAATCCATCATTAAGATGTTTTAACTTTAAACCATCACTTCTGGGAAAAATACGAGTCCATAATCCATAATAACGCTTCCTCCAGAGAAAAAGTGCATCACCTGTTGTCTCTCACATCAAAATCCAGCCACATATTTGTACTGATCTGTTTTGGCTTGTAAACAGTGTTTAATATGTGCAGATTTCTCTCCTGATTCAGACTAAATGCGTTTTTCACTGGAAATAGCAATATTATGGATATTTTACTGAGAACCAACATTTTGAAGTTATAAACATCTTAATGGTGGATTTGTTTCTTACAAACACGCAGCTTTTGGCTTCTCCAGATGTTAACTGATCGCCGTAAACAACATCATCTCCACACTGATGCTCTCGTTTTCAGCAATATATTGCATGAACAACGTAGCAGCGTTGCATCTACTGGGTTCAACTGGATAGGCTAACAAAAGCATTCAAATGCAATCAATGACACGTACATCGTCATTGCATCTCGTGCGCCGCTGATAGGCTGCCTGACGGCTGACGCAGACCTAAAATTCCAATGCAACGATTTTGCATTCGAATGTGGATTTTTTTTTTTTATTCAACGAATATTCGAAATTCTAATTTATTTTGACAGCCCTAGACTACATGTGAAATAAAAGCCTGGCTTCACGTGGTAAAGTGTGTTTTTATATTACCAGTTTGTTACCAGTGATTTCTGATGGTGTAATAATTCTTTCTTCCAGGCATGATTTCGTTATTTTCCAGGAGCCTGATCAGCCCCCTGTTAACATCACAGAGAATGGCTTCACTAAAAAGGTGCAGACATGCTGTCATGCAAGATTTTTAGTCTTTATATTTTAAAATGTAAATCAGTTCATTTCCATAACACGATTTCTCTTGTCAGGTGCGACTGTGCTTCCTCAACGGAAACCATTATGACAGTGTTTACCCACAATCTTTTGAGAAAAGTGCTGCTGTGTGTCAATGTGAGCGCTTCTCTGTTATTTAAAGATATAATGCTGCTGTATACTTTCAATATCAGAATTACACTAAACTGTCTCTCCATCTCTAGCGATCCTGTATGAGCTGCTGTATGATCGAGTGTGTGGCGCCGAACGCAGTGTTTTAGGTTCGTGTATGAAGGGAGGGAAAGGACGAGATAAACTGGATTCGGAGGAATGCAAGAGCAGTGAAGAGTCTGATCTAGAGGAATATGAGTTCTGGTATGGATTTGGACATGTTTGCACGAGACGTTTTCTCTCACAGTATCATTAGTGCAATGTTATATCATGTTTTATGATCTAGTCAATCCTCATAGATAAAATCAAATCCTGCTTGCCCTTGATTAAAGAAATAGTTCACCCAAATATACAGAATTTGCTGGAAAGGTACTCACCCTCAGGCCATCCAAGATGTATATGAGTTTGTTTCTTCATCAGATTTGGAGAAATGTGGCATTGCATCACTTGCTCAGCAATGGATCCTCTGCAGGGAATGGGTGCCGTCAGAATGAGAGTCCAAACAGCTGATAAAAACATCACAATAATCCACAAGTAACAACTTGAGAATCCAAAAAAATCAAATCCATCATTAAGATGTTTTAACTTTAAACCATCACTTCTGGGCAAAATACGAGTCCATAATCCATAATAACGCTTCCTCCAGAGAAAAAGTGCATCACCTGTTGTCTCTCACATCAAAATCCAGCCACATATTTGTACTGATCTGTTTTGGCTTGTAAACAGTGTTTAATATGTGCAGATTTCTCTCCTGATTCAGACTAAATGCGTTTTTCACTGGAAATAGCAATATTATGGATATTTTACTGAGAACCAACATTTTGAAGTTATAAACATCTTAATGGTGGATTTGTTTCTTACAAACACGCAGCTTTTGGCTTCTCCAGATGTTAACTGATGCACTGGAGTGGTGTGTGGATTATTGTGATGTTTTTATCAGCTGTTTGGACTCTCATTCTGACGGCACCCATTCACTGCAGAGCATCCATTGCTGAGCAAGCGATGCAATGCTACATTTCTCAGAGTGAGTACATTTTCAGCAAATTTTCAGTACTATTCCTTTTGAATTCTGCTATATATGACTTTAATGTAACTCAATATTTTGGTCTTTCCAGGTCGAGTGAAGCCAGAGAAAAGCCTTCCAGACCGCCGCAGAGGGTAGTTTTCTCTCTCTATTTATATCTCTCTTTCTTGAAGATTGAAATCACATTGTTTCTGTTTTTTGGATGATACTCTGATATATTGTGGTAACAAAACTATCTCTGCACTTCAGGGTCGTGGGAGGGGCCAATCTCGAGGGAGGGGGCGTGACCTTCTCTCCACTAAGGCGCAGAGGTCCCTAAACCCCGCCCTCTACAGGAATGTAGAGTATGACGTGTGGCTCCGTTCTAAACGACGTACTTCATCTCCTTTTTTGTTACTCTTTGGAAATGTAGTTCATATTTTGTTAATATTTTGAAAAATATTTTTTAATAACTATGTGTGTATTTAGTTCAGCAGCAGCGGGATTTCTGCATGGCTGTAGGAATGCAGTATTCTGTCGGAGATAAGTGCAAGGTTAGCAATATGTGCTGACATTTTTACATTTTTAAGCATTTGAAGACTTTATTAAAAAGTTGCATTTGATTAATACAGGTACACTACCGTTCAAAAATTTGGGCTGTTTCAACCACAAACTTTTGAACGGTAGTCTGGTATTATTCTTTTTTTTTATTTTTTTTTATTGCCATTTTTCATTAATTTGACACTTACAATATTGTGCTATATATATTTGTGATTTTTTTTTTTATCACTATTTTTGTTCAGTTTGAGCTACTGAAAAGTACTATCCAAATGAAATGTATTATTATCTAACTGTCTCGATTTTGTTCTCTATTGTCGATCTTTCTCAGGTGCAGCTGAATAATCGCTTTTATAATGCTTACGTTCAGGAAGTCAGTCCTGACAATGGGCCAGTCACTGTGTTTATTGGGGAACTCAACAAGCAGTATGTGTTTTTATGTGTTTGTGCATATGTGTAGGTGTTTTCATAAACTCCACCAGCTACTATTTTTAAAAAAGTGGTATGCAGTATGTATACTGTGCATAGTATGTTAATTTTCTGTATGAAAGGTATGGCCTAATTCATTCATTTAACATACAAACTTTTGAACGGTAGTCTGGTATTATTCTTTTTTTTTATTTTTTTTTATTGCCATTTTTCATTAATTTGACACTTACAATATTGTGCTATATATATTTGTGATTTTTTTTTTTATCACTATTTTTGTTCAGTTTGAGCTACTGAAAAGTACTATCCAAATGAAATGTATTATTATCTAACTGTCTCGATTTTGTTCTCTATTGTCGATCTTTCTCAGGTGCAGCTGAATAATCGCTTTTATAATGCTTACGTTCAGGAAGTCAGTCCTGACAATGGGCCAGTCACTGTGTTTATTGGGGAACTCAACAAGCAGTATGTGTTTTTATGTGTTTGTGCATATGTGTAGGTGTTTTCATAAACTCCACCAGCTACTATTTAAAAAAAAGTGGTATGCAGTATGTATACTGTGCATAGTATGTTAATTTTCTGTATGCAAGGAATGGCAGTATGGCCTAATTCATTCATTTAACATATTAAAATATGCAGTATGTAATTGATACTACATCTAACACTCTTGCTTGTGTGTTTAGAGAAACTGTGCCGTTGTTGAGTTTGCGTCTTCCATCTGAAGAGACTCAGTCATGGCAGCCAGTGGCAGAAAAGGGCAAAAGACATGCTGCACCAAACAACAGCACACAGACATCCTCTGGTACGTTCTTTCCAAATCAAAAACACATTCGACTGATGTAAACTCGCACACGCTCAGTGTTCGGCTGTAGGAATGCAGTATTCTGTCGGAGGTAAGTGCAAGGTTAGCAATATGTGCTGACATTTTTACATTTTTAAGCATTTGAAGACTTTATTAAAAAGTTGCATTTGATTAATACAGGTACACTACCGTTCAAAAATTTGGGCTGTTTCAACCACAAACTTTTGAACGGTAGTCTGGTATTATTCTTTTTTTTTATTTTTTTTTATTGCCATTTTTCATTAATTTGACACTTACAATATTGTGCTATATATATTTGTGATTTTTTTTTTTATCACTATTTTTGTTCAGTTTGAGCTACTGAAAAGTACTATCCAAATGAAATGTATTATTATCTAACTGTCTCGATTTTGTTCTCTATTGTCGATCTTTCTCAGGTGCAGCTGAATAATCGCTTTTATAATGCTTACGTTCAGGAAGTCAGTCCTGACAATGGGCCAGTCACTGTGTTTATTGGGGAACTCAACAAGCAGTATGTGTTTTTATGTGTTTGTGCATATGTGTAGGTGTTTTCATAAACTCCACCAGCTACTATTTATAAAAAAGTGGTATGCAGTATGTATACTGTGCATAGTATGTTAATTTTCTGTATGAAAGGTATGGCCTAATTCATTCATTTAACATATTAAAATATGCAGTATGTAATTGATACTACATCTAACACTCTTGCTTGTGTGTTTAGAGAAACTGTGCCGTTGTTGAGTTTGCGTCTTCCATCTGAAGAGACTCAGTCATGGCAGCCAGTGGCAGAAAAGGGCAAAAGACATGCTGCACCAAACAACAGCACACAGACATCCTCTGGTACGTTCTTTCCAAATCAAAAACACATTCGACTGATGTAAACTCGCACACGCTCAGTGTTCGCATCGGATTCTTTATGCAGAATGGGAGAGCAGAGGAAGTCGGAGGTCAAACAAAACGCCGTCTCAGTCGGCACCCAGCGGCCGTGTGCATAAGCAGCACTCCTGGCCTCCGCAGGCCACCCCAGATGACACAAGAAACAAGTTCAGACGGTCCGATCAGCGCAGCAGTCCTGTGTGTGTGCTTCCAGAGGAGAAAGAGGAAAGCGCCATTTTGGAGCTTCTGCACAAAGACGAGCACAACTTCCCCTCACTGGGAATGAGCCCCCAAACGGTGAAGCCATTGCTAACGCATTTATATTTGAAACACATAAAGTGCACAAAGTACTTCACTTTTGATGACGTTTCCTTTAAATTCAGGCCACTGCTAGTGAGGTCATAAAGAAAGGAGGGGAAAAGAGAGGCTCCCGGAAGAAGGACCAAAAGGAGCATGTCTCAGAGACAGGTGAGCGGTGAAGCTCCGTCCCCTTTTTCCAGTATGCTTTTATTATGTATGATAGACTAAAGAAATTCTGGGCTTGTAACTGACGTCAACTACCTTGACATGTTTGCGTTTTTATAATGTATACTTATACCTATGGTTTATATATAAGCTTAAAGGGTTAGTTCACCCAAAAATGAAAATTAGACTGTGTTTTACTCACCCTCGAAGCATCCTAGGTGTATATGACTTTCTTCTTTCAGACGAATCCAGTCGGAGTTATATTAAAAATTGTCCTGGCCATTCCAAGCTCTATCATTGCAGTCAGCGGGTGTTGCAGTTGAACGGTCCACAAGTCGTCAAATAAAGCGCGCATCCATAATAAAACGGGGGATTAATAAAGGCCTCCTGTAACAAATCCTTGTGTTTTAAATTATCACGGTTATCAGTATTATCACGGTATTGTTAAAATGAGTTAACACATAAATCCCTTCAAGTTTTTGTATTTAAAAATCAACAAACAACAAATAAAATTACTTTTTGTTTGCATAATCACTAAAACAATAACATTACCAATGATGTTCGGATTTTAAATGACAACTTGACTGACAACAGTTTAATAGCATGTTGAAATATCTAATGTAAATGTTCAAATAAAGCTTTGAAAAAGTTTCATAAAAAGGTAAATCTCACATTTCAGTCTTTAAATAAAGAAAAGAAAAGTCAAAATGATAATTGATTAATAAATTTCAGAACCTTCAGAGGTACATTCATATATTCATTTGTATAATTCCCTTAGCGCTCTTTTAAAACCTCCCAGCTTTTCCGCCCTGTTTTCACTCAAAACGAAACTACTCTGCTGCTGTGCACACGTGAGACTGTTACTTAAAACTGAACGAGTTGTTCAAATCGCGGTAATCTAATACGGTTTTAATGATAATTAAAAGATGAAACGGTAATACTAACCGTGGGGAATTTTATCATGATTTATCGTCAAACCGGTAACCGTTACATCACTATATGCTAGTCTCTCCTCTTGGCTTATATTGTAATCCTCTGACATTTTTCTTTGCAAATCTTCAGTTTGTACTTCTAATTCGTGACCGGTGTTTTGTTTTGTTTTCTCGCCGCGTTCATCACTAATCACGCAAGACCGACGTCTTACGTCATCCGCCGGCACGGTTTCCGCGTATGACAGATGATGGAAGTGATAGAAAAGTGGTTATTACGTTTGAAATATGGATATTTTTCTTACAAAAACACATGGATTAGCTACAGGAGGCCTTTATTCATCCCCCGGAGCCGTGTGAGGCACGTTTTATTATGGATGCGCGCGCTTTATTTGACGACTTGTGGACCGTTCAACTGCAACACCCGCTGACTGCAATGATAGAGCTTGGTATAGCCGGGACAATTTTTATTTTTAATATAACTCCGACTGGATTCATCTGAAAGAAGAAAGTCATATACACCTAGGATGCTTCGAGGGTGAGTAAAACGCATTTCCATTTTTGGGTGAACCTAACCCTTTAAATATATAGCAGCATGGACAGACATTTTCAGTTTAAAAGGAAAACAATCTCTGTAAGACTTAATGCACTGCCTTTATATTGATAATTTAGCTAATGATATTTTAATTCATGTTTAATCATTACTCTGAAGTATTTTTTTGGCTTTCAGAAACACCCCAAAGGCCTGTACAAAGACAGAGGAGCACCACTGAAGAAAAACAAGGAGTGAGTTACATTAAGTCATTTACACAGACCACACTCTACTAAACCGATTCAGATTGGTCTTTATTTAAACTGTAGACCAGGGGTGTCCAAACCTGCTCCTGGATGGCCACTGTCCTGCAGAGTTTAGCTCCAACCCTAATTAAACACACCTGAAGCAGGTAATCAAGGTGTTTAGTCAGAGATTAGGCTTGTTCGAGATGAACTATGCTAGCCTGTCACTGGCTGGCGAGAGTAGCTGCTTGCAGTCGAGGCGGAATTAAAAGCGGAGACGTCAAGTTGGACACGTTTTGCTCCCGTTAGTGACGATCTCGCGGTGTTTGCATATATCACAGATGAAGTTAATTAAATGAAATATTTGTCAAATACACAGACGTTTCAGAAACGTTTTTATGAGCAACAAAAACACTATTTATATACTGCTTAATACAGCGCCTTCTGTTCATAAATAGTTCAACATAAACATATACTATTTAAATACCAATAAAGTGGGGGTATATATGCTTTTATCTGTTTTTTTTTTTTGATAAACGTGACTCAATATAACAGTGCGAGTACACTAAAAAAGATTTTACTGTTATAAAAACACAGATTTGTGCATTATGAATTGAATTGTTAGATGCAACACACGTTGTCCTTGTCATCACAGAATCGTCATCAAGGCTTTCGCAGCCGATTTTGAGCAACTGCAGCGCCTGACCTAGGCGGCTGGTCTCGTTTTGCTCTCGCGATACTTTGATGGCACATGTGATCGTAAGGCGGCTGCAGCGCCGATGAAAGTCGGACAAATTTTCTAACCAGAATGCATCACTTTTGTCAGGCGACAGCCGATCTTTGCGGTGCCGCATGAAGTCGAACAAGCCTATTGTCTTACTATAGGGAGATGAAAGGGTCTGTATTACCGTATTGACCCGAATATAAGACGATGTTTTTTTCTAGGAAATACATCTGAGTGTTTTTAAAAAGCCTGGAAAAAGGGGGTTGTCTTATATCCGGGCCAATACGGTACTTACTATTGGAAAAAGATAATTGAAGACAAAATGTGTTTTACTGAGAAAAAACAAGATTTGGTTTTTAAAAAGCCTTTTTTCCAAAAGGTACATCTGGAAAAAGGGGGTCGTCTTATATCCGGGCCAATACGGTACTTACTATTGGAAAAAGCGGCTAACTTGGATCACGTGTCCCTTAATAACCAATCATATTACAGCCTTGACGTCATTGAATTTCAGTGAGTTGTGCAACACTCAGTCGCCGTTTACGGATCCCATAGGACTTCTCCTCATCAGTGACTTCTCTTATAAAACAGCATTTTCTCCGTGGTAAACTCTAAAAAAAATAGTTCAATCCAAAAGTATTGTTTAGTGTAAAACTTGAAGATTAGCAGATAGACTGTCGATTCATTAAATGATAATCCATTACCTCTAAAAAGCTGTTTATTCAGTGTAGTGATGCCTCTCCTCCATTGACATCCATTAAAAAAAACAACCTCTGGTCTCCTTTCCCACGTACTGCCAGACCGGAAGCATTAGCTTCAGCCGTTATGCTTTTTCAGCTAATGGTTGCAGGCTTGCCTTCTAGTGGCTTTGCTTTAGTCTCATTAGAAACTTACTGGCAAGTGTGTTGGAGCTAAACTTTGCAGGATGTTGGCCGTCCAGGAGCAGGATTGGACACCCCTGCTGCTGTAGAAATTATGTCTTTGAGGTTCTGACAAAACCAAGTATACTAGAAAGTGTTGTAGTCCTTCACACCTGTGGTTCGCAACCCTGGTCCTGGGCTGTGTTTCTCAAAAGCATTGTGAGATAAGTTGATCGTAGAGACTGTTTTTCATACGTCGTTGAGTTTGATTGTTGATGATTTGGCATGATCTTAGATTGGTTGGTTCTTCAAAGTTCATTCTGGTGTTGCTGTCATTGCAACAGGTCTGTAAACTTAAACCTGCTCGGGAGCAGGCTTATTTTATGTAAACCGGATTAGTTTGCATATTTTTAAGCTTTGATTGATACTTAAAATCTGTCCCAGCCACTGCTACTTTATTACAAGAGTACCCTACAGATCCAGGGACAATAACTTAAAATAATAATAATTAGAAAATTTATTTGAAAATAATATAATGATGTGTAGTCTATAATACTATAGACACAGCCGGTTTTACTCTATGAAATATATATTTGTGATAAATGATTTACTTTGTAATTGTATTGGAGTCTTACACGCAAGCTATACAGTTAATCTGAGCCGTGCCTAAATTTGAGTGTTGACCGCTATTATGGGAGTGGCTTGATGGAGCGCAGGAGATGCAGATAACATGATCTTGATGGCTTAAGAAACTTGAATTAATGCTGTCATGTAACAAATCTGCTTCAAAGATTAAATTAAATGAATTGCTAATTATAACATTTAAATAAAAATGTAACGCCTGTACAAATACAAAAAATTGTGAATATAAATGATTGGGAATCATGTAAATAAAAACAGTGCACATTTCAATTATCTATTATAACATTTATGTGCTAATAAATGCACATTTATTATCCGCTTGGCTGTTTCCTTATAAAGGTCCAGAGATTTGTCAAACTTTTCGTCAGGTGTCTTTTTTTAATTATATGATGTCATTATGTTGCTATCTTGCCGCCAGCCAATTGTTGCATTGCATTACTGATCGTGGTTTCGAGTATCGATACATATGCCCTTTGTAGCGAATCAGCTCATGGGGAAATATGAATAATTAATCATAACTAGTTATAATTAATTATAAATATTTAGATCCGCTGTAGATATTTACTTGACCTCTCAGGGTCAACTGTCTGTCAATTCTAAAAACGTTAATTTCCTGGTTAAGGGAAATAACTTTCTTACTGTACAACTCTACACAGAGCTTGTAGCATAAATCTGCATGATTAGAGACTCCAGTTATGAGCAAACAATGAACAATGTCAGGTGTGATACAAGTAAGACTTTATTAACTATGTGAGGCCTTTAAGGTCTGAGAAGATTCACGCCTCTCAAGATGGGCTTGTCCAATGAGAAAGGCCGGAATCCCAAGTGGGAGTTTGGAAATACTGGGGAGTTTTATGATTCTTTGTGTGGAAGCATGGTCATTTGCATATGGAACTTGAATCGAAATTACTAAAGATTCTCAGGACACTAATATATTGCCTATGTACCAACATATAATATACACTCTCGTTTAGATCATCAGAAGAATAATTCATAGATACTAAACATGGTAGGATTACATATAGTTAAGATGACAGAAACGAGTGGTTCCATCATAAGCCGGCATAAACAATATAACGACAACATACACAATGACCTGAAGGTTATGTGTGTTCATTCAAAGAAAGGTTTTCCTATTAATTAATTAGAGAATAGTACATTTTTGGGCATTGTGTGTCTTTCCTAAGGGTAAATGAGGTGTGAGTTTTCTCTGCTTGCATTCCTTTGAGCAATAAAACCAGTGATATCAGCCTTAGTTGCCATGGAATCAGAGGCCTGTTATGCTTTCCTGGGGTGTTACGCATTTCGAGGGAAGGGTCCATAGGTCCTCATATGGCTTGTAAACTGAGGGGTGTTACAGAGTATTTGTTAAATATAGCTAACAAAATATATATTGTGTGTTTGATTGGTCCAGACGCTACACCTTTTTGGGGAACACAAGAATATGCAGTAATCTTAGACAATATAATCCAGATATTTTAATCAAATCCACAAATTCGTTTGAAGAACCAAATATGCCAGCGGTCAGTTAGAAGATCTGGAATCTTTCAAATAATCTCAGATGTATTAATCAAGGTACGAAGAATGGACCCCTGGACAACCCTGCACATTTTGTCTCCCTAATCAAACACACCTGATTCAACTCCTTATCGTGATAGTAGAGATTTCAAGGCCTGAAATTGTTGTCAGATGAGAGAGACATTCAAAATGTGTATTGCTAAGGGGTACTGTAGGACCAGGGTTGGGGACCACTGCTTCCCACCATGTTCAAGTGCATGGCAACAAAACAAGCAATATATCTTTCTCAACTCTGGACCCTGAGGTCCACTTTCCTGTAGAGTTTAGCTCCAAACTTAATCAAACACACCTGAACCAGCTAATCAAGTTAGTCAGGATTACTAGAAAGTTACAGGCAGGTGAGTTTGATCAAGGCTGGGGCTAAACTCTGCAGGAAAGTGTGAGAACGTTGAGAACCCATGCAATGTATTTTGCCCCTTCCTTGTTGAAGTTGTTTTGAACTAACCAGCCATTGGTTTATACTCTATTCTAGATAAAGGTTTCTGAGGAGCCAAGGCAGAAACCTTCTTTAACAATAAAAGAGAAAGTACTGGATAAACCCTCCCCTGCCTCTCTTTCTCCACTTCCTGCTGTTACCGTCTCATCTGACCCCAAAACAGCCCCATCTTCTCAATATGAATCCGCTAAAGTCCCCGCTCCTAATCAGTCTGCTCCCAAGGCAATTAAAAAGACCCCTGTCCCACCCAAAACTAGCCCTGCTCGAAGGCCATACAACAGTCAGTTTGCCCCGGTGTCCACTTCAGCCCCTTCACTGTCCATCGCTGTGGCAGGAGCAGTCTCTAGAAGCACCCCTGCCATTATTCAGTCTACACCTGCTCCAAAATCTACCCAACCCTTATCACAAGCTGTCCCAGTGCCTACCCTAGTGCTCCCAACACCTGATCTTAATTCCCAGCCTACTCAAACGGCATCTCAGATTACCTCGGTTGCATCTCAAATCACCCCTGTCGAAGTAGCTCCTGCTATCCCAACTCAAACTACTCTGGACCATTCTGGCTTAGTACCTTGTGCCTCTGTAGAACCAACCCCGTCCATTCAAAGTGCCCCACCATCTTCTATTTCCACTCCACCATGTATACCAGCCTCTGCAATACCTGTTTCTGCCCCAGCTCAGGTTCCTGCCCCTATATTAGATGCCCCAGATCAGTCTTCTACCACCCTTCCCATTGATGGAAGCAGTGGTCCACCAATTGCCCAAAAGTCTGTAGACCCTCATACGACTGTGACACCAATCCTTCTTCCCCATGCTCCTCCTACCTCCATCTCTCCTTCCTCTGGTCCTGCCCAAGCTCCACCTCCAGACTTACCTTCACTCAATGAATCAGATCCACGACCCTGTGAAACATCAGCCATGCCTGCCTCTAGTAAGTTTCATCCTAATTCAATCTTGGACATGGCATTGCTTGAAATGCATCTTATTTCAGAAGTAAAATTGATTGCAAATGTTGACCTTTTAGTAGACTCAGCCGATCAAAATTCCATGAGTTCTCACAGAAAATCTCTTGTCCATCAGGTGTAGCACCTGCTTCTGACCCCCCATCCCAACCCCAACAACTCCCCTATCCTCATGTCCAATGGTCTCAGCTCCTTCAGGACCCAGTTTATCCAGGATTCCCCAAGAACGAGAAGGGAGAGGTGGAACCGCTGCCCCCCTATTCCTTCTCCCAAAAAGGAGAAGACCTACCGCAAGGTAATAAAGACCCTAGTGATCCATTTTATACTGTATGTAAAAAAAGAAAAATAAACTTTCCCTTCTACCTCAACATTGATTCAAGCAGCCAAATGTTAGACTTTTAGGTAAATTGTACTTGAGCTGTTTGTTGTCTTTGTTGCTATGCCACCCTTATAGTCAGTTTCAGTACTTATGAGTTGACATGTAATATACCCTTTCAAATATAGGCCATTATTCAACTCTATTTTGTCTGTCTTCATCATAATGATTTTAATCTTTGAAACGCATTCCGTATTATTTCAGATATGAATGTCCTCAGGTTCTTCTTCAACCTCGGTGTCAAGGTACACGGTTTGAGAACTCTTCTTTGCATTTATTGCTTTATTAAAGACCACCACTGTTTATGGAATTACATAGTACTCCCAATTTCCACAGGCATACTCTCAGCCGATGTTTCCTCCCATCGTATATCTGGGTGCACTTAACCAAGCCTATCAGATGCACCTTAGAGGGCCTCCTCCTTCCTCGGACTCTCCTGCTAACCCCACTGTGGCTTCATGGCAACCAGAAAACCCTTCTCCTCCTCAAAATTTGAGCTCCATCCCTGACACCTCATTGGACAGCCATGCTCCCATTGCACCTGTAGCATCTGGTAGCGGTCCTGTTGGTCCCATAGAGTTGGGAGCATACAATGATCATCCTGTATCCATTCCAATGCCTCTGCCACCAAGGCCACCAATGACCTGGCCAGTTTCTTCTGGTCCAAGTAGCTATGCTGGGTCGTACCCATCTGGCCCTCCAGTGCATTTTTCCCCACCACCCTATCCACCCCCTGGGACTCAGATGTATCTGCCGTCATCCATTGGGTACCACCGTATGCCACTTCCAATGCCTCTTGAGGCCTTAAACCATGGCCCTCATGGTCGGATGGATGTCTTGCCGTTTGTTCCTCCATCAGTGGACAGAGGTCAAGGGAATGGCCAGAGGTCTGTAAATCCCCAGTTCGGGTCCTTGCAGAAGACCTCTAGCTTTCCTGGAGGCCAACCTCATTTGAGTGCTGGTGATTTCAAGACTGTAGATATTCCCGTTTCAGTGGCCACAATGGAACCTCCACCCTTTACTGGACCTTGTTCTGTTGTACAATCTTTTCCGATTGGCCCCCTGCAAGGAGACATGGTAGGATTGACCCCTTTTACCAATGGGAACTTAGGAAAACAAGGGGGAGTCTTTCCACAGAGCCATCATGCTGGTCCTATCGCAGAAGACCCTTCTCGCTCCATTCACCCATATTCTCCTGATGATAACTGGTCTGTGGAAGAGATGGAGTATCCCAATGTAAATCTTAGAGCAACTAAGTCCTTCTACAGCCAGTCCTACAGGGGTGGAGGAAGACGGGGCCAAGATGACAGAGGAGGATATCGAGGCAGGGGCTACCGAGGCCAGAAAAATTATTCTGGCCGTGGAAGACAAGATGAACAATCGTCTTATAGACATTTTGGGAGACGAGGTGCAGGTCCAAGGGTAGTGATGCAGTTACCATACCCGTGATGCTGAAATGCTGGATATACACTACTTTTTGGTTTACAGTTATATCAGATACACAAAATCTGTTGTTTTGAGTTTATGGGTGGCTTTTGGTAAATGGTATTGATTAGGAATATATCCAATGTTTTTAACAGTTTTCTGGCTTTTTCTCCCCTCACATTCTTGATTTAAAAAAGTACAGCGACTGTTTTACCTGTTCCTATTTCACTAAACCCTTGTGAAAATGTAAATGTGTGTTTGCATTGGTAATGAAATCTAATATTTTGTTTTCTTGTTGCACTGCCCTTACATGCACAGCAAAAGGGAAAAAATATTGGTTTTATATTGATTTGAATGTATAAAACTTTTCATATCTATGTGCACTTCCTGTAAACACTGAAATCTTTTATTTACAACTTTTAATGTGGTTTTTTTTTTAGACTGGTCCTCAGAGGACTGTCTTAATCAGAATGTTCCTGAAAAACTTGTAAACAATTCATCTTGTGCTGCAAGGTGAGCATAATGGTGTCAGCATATCACCTGAGATGACAGGAAAAGTGCCAGGAAAGTGCCTTTTTTTGTTTTGGAAAATGTGGTTTTCGTTGAGTTTCTCACTGCACCTTTATTGCACTCTATCAACCTCCTCCACAGGGTTCTAGGGTGTCTGCTGAATGAATGTTGATGCAAAATGCCTGTAATAAATTACATTTCTGATCCAAAGATGTAGTTTTAACACCAAACGAATAAAAGATTAAGAATGTCTTACTCCATTGTTGCCTTTCCATTTTTCAGTTGCAGTTCCCTTCAGTGACTATGTATTTATATATTTAGCTGGACCAGACCAGACTCTCTTGCCTTATCATTTGTCAAATATGGTCTTCAGAGGAAAAAAGTACATACAGAACGATGTATTTTGACACCAAATACAAGCCAAAGAACATCTTTCTCAGCTGCAGTCTTTCCATTTAAAGTCAGTTTATTACAAAACAATCTCACTGCACAGACGCGTCACCCAATATCATTGACACAACAGATTTTGTGTAGCTGGTAGTGCGTTTTAATATTGAACCGCTTCTAATTGCATCTTCACAAGACTGCAGAATGCAAAAGCCTAATTTTGAGAAATCAGGTTATTTAATATGATGTAACACATCGTGTAACATGATTAAAATATTTTATTCAAAATATACAGTTGCATGTTTGGCGTGTGTAAATTGGTTCGCACCACTTTGTGATAAGAAAGAACTTCAGTTGTTAATGATAACGATAATTCACCCAAACACAAAATGTTTTTTAAATAATGTCCTCTCCTCACAAGTTTGGCTTCATGTCAGAGGATACGTCTTGTCTCTTTGTTGAATCGCACCAATGGCTGAGAGGAGAGGAGTGGAGCAGAGCTGTATGTTTGAAGTGGTGATGGTAATTCATCAAACATACAAGTCCACAGTGCCAGCGCTTGCTGGTCTGATGTCATATTGAGCAGCTAAATTTCTGGAATTCTGTGAAATGGAATCTTCAGTCATCCAGGAAGAAGTCGTCTCCACTCTTCTTTTGTTCCACATCCTTAAAGGCGAAAGCAGATAACAGTTTTGTAAAAAACGGGTACAAAGCTACTGGCCACACTTTGATACAACATCAAGACCATCAAGTCAACAACCTATTTAGACAGCATTTTTGGAAGTCACAGAAGCATGAAACCCTATTATGAGGCCCAAAAATGCTATCTAGCTAGGAAGCTTCAGTTTTGAGATGGTTGCAATCCAAACACTGAATTTTCGAAAAACCTATTAAATGACAAAAGCACATAAAATGACTAAAACTTCACATTAAATAAAGCCTCAAAATACACACATTTCTAAAATATTAAATTCTAGAACTGTTTTAAAGGTGTAATACTAATCAAAAACAGTTAAATAATAATAGCATTGCATTTCAAAAAGAGCTGAAATAAAATATTAAAGACTTACATTTATTTAGAAATGTTGCCTTGTCAACTGAACAAGTTTTAATTGAAATTCCAAAATTACTATAACTGAAATAATAAATTAAAGTGAAATTATAAATATATTTACACATACACACACATATAAGTTCAAGTTGTAAAATTACTAAAACTGAAATAAATAAATATAATAAAGCTAAATATATATATAAAAAAAAAGTTTTAGCAAATTCAGCACAATTCAATCAATGAGATTCAATTCATTTCCTTATTTTAATGTAAAGGCTTTTCCTAAATGCATCTTGGCTAAGACAAACTCCTTAAGACTGTTTATCATACCAAGCAACTTGAAAGTAAACACATTAAATACATGTACATGCTGCCTACTTGGAATATTACATTGCAATGTGGTGATAAATAATTAAAGAGCTAAACGTGATGCATCAAGAAAACGAGCGACTCATTACACTCCTAAATAGCAAATAACACCAGAATAAGACTGGTGTACTCTTGTATTAATTTGATTGAAAATCTATTCAGGGTAGGGCTGGGAGATATGGCCAAAAAATTATCACGATAATTTTTTTTTTCATATCAGTCGATATCGATAATTATCATGATAAATGTCAAATTTTTATTTCTTTCAACTTAATGTGAAAGACGGTTAATTGTGGTTTTAAACTATTCTTTATGGTCAGAACATGACAAAGACTTCGTTTTTGTATTCTTTACACTTTTCCAGTCATTTTTCCTTAACAAAATATGTATCTTAATTAAAAAAATTATTTCTTAGTTCTGCACGTTCTAATGAGTGACATTGTTTCAAATCAAGAAACAGGTTTGTGTTGCCTGTTAATATTAATAATAACATTCTCTTAGAAATAAACATTTGATCGTAGCTTGAGTTAGGATGCAGATGTAGATTTGTGTTCATTATCAAAATCAGTAATATAGATCTGTAAAAACTGTAGCAATCTCATTTCTATATGGTGAAATTTAATTACTCTGACTGTTTGAGGTGTTTTTTTAACCATAGGTCTTCCATAACATACATTTAGATCATGATAATCACAGTTAAAACCACAAATATAGCACCTCGATACCATGATAAAAATATAATATGGCTTCTAGGTATTTGTATGAAAAACAGTAGTATAAATACATTTAGTATAAACGCATAAATGCTATAGCTTATTCACAAAAAATACTGTGATTATATTCCATTACTCCTCTTTCAACACATTTAATACATGTCTACATTAATAATATGTGACCCTGGAGCTCAAAAGCAGTGTTAAGTCGCTGGGGGATATTTGTAGCAATAGCCAACAATACATCGTATAAATCAAAATTATCAATTTTTCTTTTATGCCAAAAATCATTAGGATATTAAGTAAAGATCATGTTCCATGAAGATATTTTGTAAATTTCTTACCGTAAATATAACAAAACTTAATTTTTGATTAGTAATATTCATTGCTAAGAACTTCATTTGAACAACTTTAAAGATGATTTTCTCAATATTTAGAGCTTTTTGCTCCCTCAGATTCCAGATTTTCAAATAGTTGTATCTCTGCCAAATATTGTCCGATCCTAACAAACCATACATCAATGAAAGCTCATTTATTCAGCTTTCAGATGTTGTATACATCTCAATTTCGAAAAATGGACCCTTATGACTGCTTTCGTGGCCCAGGATCACATATAATAAAATTCGACACGAATATCCACATTTCTGACACTCCTCGCTGAATTCAAGCGCTTCACACTGGATCTCACAGCGCTGTTTGGCCGAGACTCATCAGCGAGTAACGCATCTGCTCTAGTGAACTCGCCTTGTGCCGCTGTTTGAACTTTGAGCCGAGCAGATAAACGAATGGCTTCAAATGACTAGTGCTCTTTCGTTCCGCCTTTGCCTCATAAACATTATATTGAACATTTATTAACCTCGTGTTATCGTTTTTCGAGGAAATTTATATCGCGCGATAAGTATCGGTATCGATTTATCACCCAGCCCTAATTCAGGGATATCAAAAGAAAAATGTTCTCAGAAAAGAATATTACAATCCAATAAAATAGGATTAGATTTAGAATTTCAAAAAAAAAAAATGTTTATGATTAAAATGAATCATTTGTTGGAATGTTAACTATTTTGGACTGGTGTGAGCTGATTTTTACCTCCTCCGTCTGGTCTGAGGCCTCCTGCAAGCATTCTGATGAACGTGGTTTTGCCAGTTTCTGAAAGAGGAAACCTCGTTTAGTGGACAATAAATGAAGCCACAATCATCTTCCTTTAACACGGAGCAGCATCTCACTGTTCTCTCCCAGCATGACCATGATCTCAGAGTCGGTGAACTCTCCTTCTGTGATGCCGAGCGTGAAAGCGTCCATGCTAAAGTTACAATTACATAATAATATTTCTACTTCAATTTGTTTTTGTTTGTTTTTTTAATATAAACATCATGGTGGCTGTCATAAAATTTTGAAGGATTTATTTAAACATAAATTAAACATTGAAGAACAGTAAAATGTATAATTACTATATTATATGGTGCAGATATTTAGCAAAATGCCCCTCTCTTCAGTTTATTTTTCTATCTGACTAATGAGTTTATGGTCACCAAATATGTTTTTCTGAGGTAAATGTGTCGTTACGTGACATTGTTTACAAGATGTTATATTGAGGTCTTTGCGCGGCTGAAACACTGATTGAGCGATTACACGAGACAGGATACGGATTGTAAAGTTGTACTCTTTCTTTTAACTTACCTTCGGATGTTTAGTCATGTTTATTTTGTGCTGAAACTGGTATTAATGTGGAGGAGATGATCAGTTCACGTCTTGTACTGCAATACAATGGACATAAATTGAAATCTGAAACTTTGTTTCATATTAAAAGTACCAAAGTGCTTATTGCGATATATTGGATGGGAAGTACCCTTCAACGTTCAGTCCATTAACTGAAAACAGGCTCGATTAATATCGAGATATCGATATTTTTTACCCAGCCCTAATCCATTGAGAAACTAGAAACTAGATTTGAAGTGTATCAGTCAAGAATTCACAGCAAAGAGACATGTGAAGCACCAGCTGAAGCTGGACGTTTGTACATTTACACTAAAATAGCTTTGACCAGATAAAAAATTCTATGGAAGGCATGGAGTAGATTGTGTGCATTTTGTTTTTCTGCAAAGGTTTGATCATGTTGAACATTTAGAGACCTTAAAAATGTGAGCATCCCATATGATACTGTATAGTGTTAAATTACTAGCTTTTCAAGGAGATAGTACCACTGATTGAAGACAGAGAGAAATACAATGTCTATCATTGCATTTTGCTGTCAAATCTTTAGTGTACAACAGTAGTAATTACAAGTGCAGTTTTGTGTGAAACAAACATTTGCATTTTTCTTTTTGCTGAATACATACATGAATATAAACATGCACTGAACAGACAGAATCACAACGAAGGGTCGTTCAATTACCTTGATACAGATTCCACAACCAATGCAGAGAGACTCTGAGTTCCAGACGATTTTACTCTGAGGTGTGACCTCGATACACATCTTACCTGAGAAAACACATGAAAACACATGAATGACACCAAAAACCTGCACCGAAACTGAAATCAGGCGAATTCAGCGGGCGATCCTTACCCATGCGCACCACCGGACAGCTCTTCTTGCACCCTTGAAGACATTTCTTGGGCTTGCACTTGTCATGGTTCACGATAGCGATTCTGGTGTTCTTCTCGGCCATTTGGCTGGTTTGATGTCGCACAGCGGCGACACAGATCTACAGGAACAGATGAGGTCTAGACCTCACTAGAATAAGAGGGAGATAAAGATTTAAACAAGCTAATAATTAGGGTTGCATGATATACTCAAAGCAAATGTACAAACTGCAATATGCATAATCACAACTGCTTGCATTAACTGAATAATTGTAATAGTTTTAACAGATTAATAGTTTAGTAATAGTTTTAATAAATTAAATTGATTTTAATACATATGAAAACTCAGAGTTTTAAGTCATGCTGTCCATGATTTACTGCCCAAAAAATGAGAAATGAATGGAGTAGGGGTGCTTCGATTGATCGGCTACCGATCACTATCGGCCGATAATCGCTTTGGGATGATTGATCGGCGGTCTCTAAAAAGGCAGATCTAAAAAAAAACGATCTCAAGCTGATGACGCTGCCGTGAGAGGTTTGGCCCGACATGCAGCGGGTGAAATAATTATATAATGCTGAATGTGAGGTACTTACCTTCATATTTCTTCATTAAAGCTGCAGTCCGTAACTTTTTTGGTTAAAAATGATCCGAAATCAATATTTGAGCAAGTACATAACCAGCCAGTGTTCAAAACTATTTCCTTACTTTAGCCCGATTCACAACGGTTATCTTATAAAGAGTGCATTCTTTCACTGCATGATTCAGTCTGTTAATATGCATTACGAATGATCACATAATTCAAGATAAGGGGGTTGGAAAATGTATATATTTATATCAATTAATATAGTTAATATCACACAAAGAGTGCCGTTTAAAAAAAAAATCAGCATGGTTACAAATGTGATATTGATTTAATACAACAGTTCAATAAACTAAGTTAATATCAAGAGACTTACGTTTTAGACACCGTATTGGCTGTTTTTGCGCTATTTCGCCAACAGAAAACATTCCAAACACAGCGCTGTTTTGCGTCTCTGAGCAAAATCAACCGTGTAAATGATTCGGTTCATGACCCACTTACTGGCTGATTTAATTTCACAGTATCTTTTAATTTTTAAAATGATTTAAATATCACTATTCAACATTTCATGTTTAAAATATCAAAACATTATTTATGCATTTGTAACTGCAGGTTAAAGTGTAAACACATCTAAATGCCACTTCATATGCAACTTCTGCAAAGATTAATTTTATTGATACTGATTTTATTTGTTTAGTAACAGCCTAAATGTAGCACTGTTATAATTGCCTGATTAAATGTAAGAACTTGACTCAAAAGATGATGCACACTTTTAGTAAAAATGGCTTTATAAAGGTAAAAATGCCCATGAAAGGTAAAAATCAATCTAAAATTATTGGAAAATATTAATTCATGTCGCTGCTGTGAACTGACCACACAGAATATGAAGGATATCCAAAACTTTAGGAGTCAGCTGTCCACAGTAAGATATCTGCACAATAACACACTCAGCAAATATTGTATTGTTTTGGTTTTTTTTGGCTGGTAGAAGTTATAAATGGCCGGTAGCTTAAAAATTTAGTAGCCAAATTGGCTGGTGAGTGAAAAAGTTAATTTCAATCCCTGATTATATTCCTCTGGGAATGCAGGAATTTACCTCAGAGACGTTCCCCCCTTTATTTGGGTAGCAAAGATGGCGCCTGAACGCGTGACGCAAAAGGGACGCGACGCGATCGAAAAGCGCCGGACGCATTCAGAGCGCGCCGATGCCGGGCAAACGCGAACAGCGTGTGGGTGTTTACTGTTGTATTTTACCCCCTTTTTAAGAAAATGATGCTACATTTATGTTAGCTGTGGAAACAGAAGTAAGAAGACACTGTGGTGCGAGTGTTTTTCAGTGCCGGTGAGTGACTGCGGTTTGTTTTGCTATAAAGATTACGTTAGCTGTTTTTGATTAAACTACCTTGTGTTATTGTCAAATTAAATCTTCTAGTCGTTTTTACTTTTGAAAATGTGTTTATTATGTGGTAAGGCATATTTGTCATGGTACTGTGAGATATGTGTATAAATACGCCATACAGTTGAGTTTTCTTAGCCATGTTCATATTAACGTTACATGACTATATGTATGTGTGTGTGTGTGCGTGTGCGTGTGCGTGTGCGTGTGCGTGTCTGTGTCTGTGTCTGTGTCTGTGTCTGTGTCTGTCTGTCTGTCTGTGTCTGTGTGTCTGTCTGTGCGTGCGTGTGTGTGTCTGTCTGTCTGTCTGTCTGAGTGTGTGTGTGTGTGTGTGTCTGAGTGTGTGTGTGTGTCTCTGTGCGTGTGTCTGTCTGTGCGTGTGCGTGTGTGTGTGTGTGTGTGTGTGTGTGTGTGTGTCTGTCTGT
>NW_015506111.1:279528-312795 GCF_001515645.1 Sinocyclocheilus grahami | reverse complement strand
TGAAATGGACAACAAAACCGTAAATGTGGTTAGGAAATGGCTTTGTCTCAGCACACATTCCACAAGATGTTTTATCTTCCAGAAAAGATAGGATGGGGGGCTTGGAGTTCCAAACCGCATGTGGGAGTACATAGCCACAAGACAGTCTCACCTTATCAATATGCTAAACTGTGATGATATCAGCGTGGGGCGAATGGCCAGAGCATCCTTATTGCTGGATTTTAAAAGACGGAAGGTGCCACACGCATGCGGCGGGGAAGACAGCTTCCTGGGTTTTAAAAGAAAGACCAATGGAAAGCTGGATGGACGGGCACGGGGATTTGGTGTGTCATCAGACTGGCCAGACTTAAACGATCTATGCTGGAGGACAGGTACTGAACTGAAGTGGACCTCCCACTCCCAACCTGCGAATAAGTTGGCAAAGTACTGTTCAATCTCAGCAACTATAGGAAGCATGTTTATTTGGAAAAGGCAATGTTTCCTGTACCCATAGAACTGTATAATCCATAACAATGTGCGGATTTGCTTTAATCTGTTAGATCATTCAAAAAATTTGATTCCTAATGAAATTTTACTTGTAATGTGGAATCAAATAAAGTATATAAAATGTGTATATATATATATATACTTCAAGCATCAAAACAATAATTTCCCCCCGTACATTAGAATGTCTCCTGTTTAATAAAAATTTTTCTGAGTAAAGTATAACTATATAATGATGATGACATACATCTTTACCATGATTTACAGGAGACACCCACTAAAATGTCATTCATTTGAACAATAGTTACAAATTTTGTCAGCATATTTAAGAATCATTAGATGACATTAAAAGACTTCATTTAGGAATCACATTGCAGGCCCAAAAACTAACATGACTAACTGACACCATCCTTCAAACCACTAGGTTTTCCTCATTTGTCAGCGACAGGTTTTAAACATTTTAAATTTAATAAAAAAAATTAAAGGTTTTTATTTTTTTTTTTAATTTTTACATAAATATATCTTTTATGCTGAATGATGAAGGAAGATTTTTCTCTTGTTTTAACATTTTATTTTCAAATTTGCAAATGTATTACTATTATCTTCTCATTTGCAATATATATATATATATATATATACAGTATATGAAGAGTTCAGCTGCAAAAGCCTCTAAGTGCCGTCTGAAATTATCTTCTAAAATGAGCATTTTTATCTGGCTCCTATGTTTATGCTTAGTTATTTAACTTTTAAGGCAATGAAAAGAACCTAATCATTGCCATTAAATTGAAATCACTGAACCTACACATAAGAGCCGGATAAAAATGCTCATTTTGGGGGAAAAAATCAGACGCTTAGATGCTTTTCCATCTGAACTCTTCATATATATATATATATATATATATATATATATATATATATATATATATATATATATATATATATATATATATATATATATATATATATATATATATATATATATATATATATATATATATATATATATATATATATATATATATATATATATATATATATATATATATATATATATATATATATATATATATATATATACATATATACGTACATGCATGCATGCATACATATATTTATTTTATTTAGTCATGACTCATTTAGCAGAACTCTACATAGAATTATAGAATTAATAGAATTAATTACAGAATTATACATATGTGTGTGTGTGTGTGTGTGTGTGTAAAATAACATTTAAAAAATTAATCTCAAAATAAGAATACCGTAGTTTTAGTGTTTTGTTTTCATGCTTTTTTCTAAGTGAAAACTCCACATTTATGTAAAATGTATCTGTAAACCAGTTCTATAATTGTAGTGTATCTTATACTGTCTGTGGGTGTTGTTTAATTCCATCTCTTCTGTCTGTCTTCATTTTCACTCCTCAGTGACCATGGCGACGACCACTAAAACCCCCCCAGGTGCAGATCCCAAGCAGCTGGAGCGCACCGGTACCGTCCGAGAGATCGGATCGCAAGCCGTGTGGTCGCTGTCCTCGTGCAAGCCAGGTGTGTGTGTCTTATTTATTCTCTGTTTTTGATCATTGCACACCTGATCAATGCATCTTTTGTTTTCCTCTGTTTACTCATTCATTCATTCATTCGTTCTGTTTCTGTGTGAAGGGTTTGGAGTCGACCAGTTGAGGGATGATAATCTGGAGACGTACTGGCAGTCCGATGGCTCTCAGCCACATCTAGTGAACATTCAGTTCAGGTAGAGACACCATTAGCCACTCTATGACCTGACTGACCAGTGCACTGATAAATCAAGATATCGGTCAGGGGTCGATTGATCTGACAGTATTTAGACATTTTGATACTGTTGTTTACAGCTAATAAATATATGTGATTGGCTGGTTAACATGAATGTTTTTTGGTTCAGTTACAAAACATATATAGTATATATTAATTCATATATCTATACATAATATATTATTAACTTAATTAAAATGTAAAGTTCTAGAAAAGTGTAAAATGATTAAGTTCGAGGAAAAATCATGTAGGTTTATTTTTTTGAATGTATTTATAGAACACTAAAATATTTAACTGATTAAATGATTTAGGTTGTGTGTCTGAAATATATTTTTAAAATCCTTATTCAGTAATAAATTAACTCTAAAGGCCATGAAAATGCACTGATCAATAGATATATTTTTTGAGTACTTTACTAAAGTACTTGATTGAACACAGGTTTTTTTTATGTACCTCTCATTGATTATTATTAGACTTGGTTATTATATCATATATATAATAATAACCATATAAGTATAAAAATCATATCGCCAGCACCTGACGAACTAATACTAGCACTTACCAATTCTATTCTATTCCATTCTATTTAAAAAAAACCTAGCTATGTGTACTGTGCTAGACTAACTGAGACTTGTCACAGCACTTGTATACCGTTGCTCTCTCGTTCGTCTGATTGCTTCTATTGCTCTCCTCATTTGTAAGTCGCTTTGGATAAATGCGTCTGCTAAATGATTAAATGTAAATATATAAAAGCATTATGTCTAGCAACCATCCTGCTCTCTAGATGTTCATCAGCCACTAAAAAACATATCAGACACTCTTTACATTACATTTTTAGTAACAAGTCGTGCATACTGTATTATATTTAGAAAACCGTAAAGTTGTTTCATGATGAATATTATAATGAGCACTTTTCACAAACTATATATGTTGTATTTATATAAAAAATTTAAAAAAAAAAAAAACCTTGCTATGTGTACTGCGTTAAGCTGAGACTTGTTATAGCACTTGCATATCATTGCTCTTTTGTTGATTTTGATTGCTTCCATTGTCCTAATTTGTAAGTCGTGTAAGACTAAATATAAATGTATTTGAATCAGACGATGTTTCCTCTCTGTTGTGTCCTGTTAGAAGAAAAACAACGGTGAAAATGCTGTGTATTTATGCCGATTATAAATCGGATGAGAGCTACACTCCCAGCAAGATCTCGGTCAGAGTGGGAAACAACTTCCACAACCTGCAGGAGATCCGGGTACGAGACACAGATCACATCACAGTCTCATAACCTATAAACTCAAATACTTGATTCATCTTTTGTGGCATTTCACGGTCCATTATTTTTATGCAATATATTATATTTTTTAAATAAAACCATTAAATAAAATCTAGAACCATAAAAAATATTGTAAATAAAATAAACATTAACTGAAATAAAATAAAAACTTAAACTTTTCTCATTTAATTTTGTCTAAATTGTAATAAAATGATAATTAAAAATGTAATTATTAAAAATTAAATAGAAAACTAATAGAAACAGAAATGAGCAAATTTTTAACAAATAGTTAAAAATTTACTTCTTATTCTGTGTGTGTGTGTATATATACTAGATTAATAAAAACTATATCAATAAAATATATTAATAAAAAATAAAGATATATTAATAGAAGCTATAATAGTATCTCAATGATACTACAATAACACTATGGTATCTTTCTTCTTGCATAGTAAAATAATAAATTAATGTTCCATGTCCATTTATTGATTTATTTGTTAAGAAATCATATAATAAGCATAATAAATTGCATTTTCACAAAAACAAATCCTTTCATTGTGACTTGAGCGTTGTTTGTGTGTGTGAGAGCAGCAGTTGGAGATGGTGGAGCCGAGCGGTTGGATTCACATCCCTCTGTTGGATCTGGTGAACAATCCCATCAGGACCTTCATGATCCAGATCGCCGTGTTGGCCAACCACCAGAACGGACGGGACACGCACATGCGGCAGATCAAAGTCTACACGCCCGTGGAGGAGAGCTCCATCGGCAAATTCCCACGATGCACCACTGTAGACTTCATGATGTACCGCACCATCAGATGACCCGAGCTTCTGCTCGAATGGACGGACTGAGGTGCAGACTTTGCCTTTCCGTAAGACTGTTCTAGAATTAAATGGTTTTAGATGGTTTAAAATGTGTTTTGTAAAGAGAACAGTTCAAAGTTCAGTTTATGTAAATGCAAATCTACAGGAAATAAATGTTTGTTTGTTTTTTAAATGAAGAAATCCTGTCCTGTATCTCTTGATGCTGTATTACAGCAGGGTAGATCGGTTTAGCTTGCTTTATTCAGTTGTCATGGCAAGCGGATTGATCGCTCAATTGCACGCTCTTCTATGCAACTTTGCGGAAACATGGACAGGTTTTCATCAGTCCCAGGTTGCTACAAAGAGCCAGTTTGAGGAATAACAAGTTTGTGAGCTTAATGCCATACAGACATAAATATTCTAATTTCAACATCCAAACATATTCAATTTTGATCCAAACAACATTTTATGCTTTTATTATCATTATTATAACATATTTGGGTTAAAAGTGTAGGATTTATAATGTACAATATGTCAAGTCTTACATTTAGCGCTTGTAGTTCACATTTAAACATTCAAAATTTTAGTTTGGCAATAATTAGCATGCAAATATCAACAAGCATATTTAGATGATCCATCAGATAAGAACATCCATCTGCATTTATTATCCTTATTAATTGAATAACATTTTTGGGTTCAAAGTGTAAGATTTATAATGTAAGATATAGTGCTTGTAGTTAACATTTAAACATTCACACAAATCTATTAGGTAAGGAATAGAGATGTAGTTTTATTATCGTTATTAATAAAATAATATTTTGGGTTAAAAGTGTAGAATTTATAACAAGAGGTAGGGCTGGGTTTTGACACAAATTTCACGATTTGATTCGATTCTCATTCACAAGCTTACAATTTGATTCGATTACCGATTCGATTCAGTATCGATTATTTTGGATATATATCAGGTACAGTACATGCCAAATTTTCTCAAGGAAAAAAAAATCTCTCAACTAATGCTGTAAAATATTGATCAAATATACGTCAGTTGGCACTACTGTACGTTATAATATTGAAGGTTAAAATTGACTGATTTGTGCTGTACAACTACTTAAATTGCACTTAATTACATTTTTATAATAATTAAGGATTGAACTGAGGCGCTACAGCGATCTGTCACTCCACATTAAACAGCGCCATGGGAGGTGCGCTTCAGTGTTCCATCCATTAACTGAAAACAGGCTAGAATAATCGATTCTTGGGACTTAGGAATCGATATCGTTTCGTAAAAAATCGAGATATCGATCTTTTTTTACCCAGCCCTAATAAGACGTACTTGTAGTTCACATCTAAATGTTCAAACAAATATATCAGGTAAGGAAAAGAGATCTAGTTTTATTATCATTATGACATTCTGGGGTTAAACGTGTAGCATTTATACTGTATGATATGGCACTTCTTGCATTTAGTACTTGTAGTTCACATTTAAATGTTCAGGTACGCATTCAAAAGTTTAGTTTGAGACACTAAGCAGCATGCAAATATTGACAAGCATATTTAGATAATCTATGCGCCGGTAAGGAATAGAGATCTAGTTATATGATCATTATTAATGAAATAACATTGTTGGGTTAAAAGCGTAGGATTTATAATGCACAATATGGCACTTCTTGCATTCAGTACTTGTAGGTCACATTTAAACATTCAAATGCATTCAAACGTTTAGTTTGAGACCCTTAGGTGTGCGTAAATATCGACAAGCATATAAAGACTGTATTAGGTAAGGAATATAGATCTCCTTTTATTATTATTATTAATTGAATACCATTGTTGGGTTCAAAGTGTAGGAGTTATAATGTGAGATGTACTACTTGTAGTTCACACATTCAAACAGTTCAAGCCGGTAAGAAATGGATATCTAGTCTTACTATCGTTATTAATGGAATAACACTTTTGAGTTAAAAGTATAGGATTTATAATGTAAGATGTAGTACTTGTAGCTCACATGTTAACATTCAAACATGCGTGAAAAAGTTTAGTTTGAGATGCTTATTAGCATGTAAATATCGACAAGCATATTTAGACAAGTTATCAGATATGTCTGCTGTGCCTTTTTTTTTTTTTTTGTCTTATCTGCTGTGCCATTTTTTTAATGCTCTACAAATTCGCTGATTTTTATTTATTTTTTATTTTTTGCATTGTTTCATTGCCTTTAAATGTCACCAATTGTTTTTTAGTTGGGCTTTACTTGTCAGTCAATCAGTCTTTTGTGTAAGTGCAAACTTCATGCTCAAACTTGGATAAAAAAGTCAGATAAGTACACAGTTGTCCACCAGGGGTTGCTATTTCGCAAGATTAATGCACACTACAGTTTAATAAAAACTAGTAGCATACCTACTTGGATCTCAGCATGCATTTTTTTAGTTTTTGTAAAATAATCCATGTCAATGAAACACAGGTCAAATCTTGCTAAATGTCTTGTTTCTTTGTATTAGTGATTTAAATCTAAATCTAATCATGCTTGTTATGCAACTATATTGGCACCCCATCATTTTAAAAGTATAGAAACAAACTACAGCCTGTTTGTTTCAGCCCCCAATAATTTAAACGTGCATTCAAAAATGTAGTTTGAGACACTTAGTAGCACATATATATGGTAAATCATATTAAGACTATTCATCAGGAAAGGAATGGAGATCTGTTTTTATTATCATTATTAATGGAATAACACATTTGGCTCAAAGGTATAGTATTTATAATCTAATATGATGTCACGTCTTGCATTTCGTGCTTGTAGTTCCACTTGAACTTCCTCTGAATGGTTAGAAAAGGTGCATGTTTGCATGTGTGCGTCTCTGTGCTGCTGACATCCTGTTCTGTCCCCGCTGTGGTTTGCATGATTCAAAGGCAATGATGACGACGTGTCAGAGAGCAGAAAACTCAGTTTAGGTGGAGCTGGACTGTTACTATCAACCAAAGTAGACCGGACTGAAAGATGCGCACTTACTGTGTACTTCCACACATTTTTGGTGAGTTACTTTACATTCTTTTACCAGATGTTGCGAAAGGTTTTTTTGGGAGTAGCCTATGAGCAAGGCTTGTGTGAACTAATATTTAACAATGTTTATCCTGTCTGAAAATGTAAATCTGGACTTAAAATCTGTTAAATAGAAAAATACCAAATCATTTTGTTGTTGTTGTTGTTGTTGTTTTATTTATTGGCTTTGTGCATTCAAAAATTTTAAAATATCTTCCTATCCACACTGTGACTGTCTTTTCCCATAAAAACTGAGATCTCTTTAATATCAATTGTTTCCCCTTGATAGCAGTAAGATTAAATAATGAGCAAATGCTGCTCAGGTGTTTCTCTTGAGGAAAAAAATCACGTCTCTTCTAGATCTCGACAATGTGCTCACATTTGCAATCTATAGGCAGATATTTGAGATATGAATTCAATATTAACCATTTCTCATCAAATTCAATTGAATGATATTCGCATTCATTTTGTAGCTCTATAATCTTATTTGTCTATCATCTGTGTCTGTTTTTATTTTTCCTAATGGTTGTTGAAATGTCATAAATGCTGAATTTAATATATATAGGCACACTTTATTATCTGCTGTGCCATTTTTTTAATGCTCTACAAATTCGCTGATTTTTATTTATTTTTTATTTTTTGCATTGTTTCATTGCCTTTAAATGTCACCAATTGTTTTTTAGTTGGGCTTTACTTGTCAGTCAATCAGTCTTTTGTGTAAGTGCAAACTTCATGCTCAAACTTGGATAAAAAAGTCAGATAAGTACACAGTTGTCCACCAGGGGTTGCTATTTCGCAAGATTAATGCACACTACAGTTTAATAAAAACTAGTAGCATACCTACTTGGATCTCAGCATGCATTTTTTTAGTTTTTGTAAAATAATCCATGTCAATGAAACACAGGTCAAATCTTGCTAAATGTCTTGTTTCTTTGTATTAGTGATTTAAATCTAAATCTAATCATGCTTGTTATGCAACTATATTGGCACCCCATCATTTTAAAAATATAGAAACAAACTACAGCCTGTTTGTTTCAGCCCCCAATAATTTAAACGTGCATTCAAAAATGTAGTTTGAGACACTTAGTAGCACATATATATGGTAAATCATATTAAGACTATTCATCAGGAAAGGAATGGAGATCTGTTTTTATTATCATTATTAATGGAATAACACATTTGGCTCAAAGGTATAGTATTTATAATCTAATATGATGTCACGTCTTGCATTTCGTGCTTGTAGTTCCACTTGAACTTCCTCTGAATGGTTAGAAAAGGTGCATGTTTGCATGTGTGCGTCTCTGTGCTGCTGGCATCCTGTTCTGTCCCCGCTGTGGTTTGCATGATTCAAAGGCAATGATGATGACGTGTCAGAGAGCAGAAAACTCAGTTTAGGTGGAGCTGGACTGTTACTATCAACCAAAGTAGACCGGACTGAAAGATGCGCACTTACTGTGTACTTCCACACATTTTTGGTGAGTTACTTTACATTCTTTTACCAGATGTTGCGAAAGGTTTTTTTGGGAGTAGCCTATGAGCAAGGCTTGTGTGAACTAATATTTAACAATGTTTATCCTGTCTGAAAATGTAAATCTGGACTTAAAATCTGTTAAATAGAAAAATACCAAATCATTTTGTTGTTGTTGTTGTTGTTGTTTTATTTATTGGCTTTGTGCATTCAAAAATTTTAAAATATCTTCCTATCCACACTGTGACTGTCTTTTCCCATAAAAACTGAGATCTCTTTAATATCAATTGTTTCCCCTTGATAGCAGTAAGATTAAATAATGAGCAAATGCTGCTCAGGTGTTTCTCTTGAGGAAAAAAATCACGTCTCTTCTAGATCTCGACAATGTGCTCACATTTGCAATCTATAGGCAGATATTTGAGATATGAATTCAATATTAACCATTTCTCATCAAATTCAATTGAATGATATTCGCATTCATTTTGTAGCTCTATAATCTTATTTGTCTATCATCTGTGTCTGTTTTTATTTTTCCTAATGGTTGTTGAAATGTCATAAATGCTGAATTTAATATATATAGGCACACTTTATTTTAAGGTCCCTTTCTCACTATAAACTACGAATGTTGCCTCAATAAACTCCTAATTGGCTGCTTATTAATATTTAAAGGGTAGTTGTTAAGTTAAGGTATTGAGTAGGTTTATATGCTTATGCAGAGTAAGGCATTAATATGTTCTTCATAAGTACAGACAATATGTTAGTAACATACATGCATGCTGTTTCTTTTGTTATTAATGCTTTGTCCTGTTTTATTATATTTTCAGCTGCTCTTCTCTTGTGCGATTATGGGATGTTCTCCATGCCATCACCATCTCCTTCAGGGATGCCCACCAATGCAATATCGAACATATCCGACTCTAACACTACTGTGACGACAGCAAAATCAGTAACAGTCGGGAATGACTCGAGCACGTTAGAATCTGGCTTAGGGAGAAATCAGTCAAATGATTTAAATGGTATGGCTGAGAGCAGTAGAGACGATTCTGACACTGAATCTGAAAGTGTGAACGGAAGCACCAGCAGAGTGATCTCTTCAACAGCACGTCCAGAGAGCACCACAAGCAACGTGAAGCACCATACTACTCAACAAAAAAAAGGTTGGAGGATTTCTAATGATCTGTTCGGTGGTTCCGGGCAATGGAAGCTGTTGTCTCTTTACTATAGTACTATGCCCGTTATTACTTTCGACATTCGGTCGTTTATTTGTGTTGTAAAGGCCGTTGAGCTTTCTGCAGAGTCTGAGCGCTAAACCAGCAGTCTAGATAGTGGTTTGAAGGGCTCATATTGTCAGAATTCAATTTTTTTTTGCAATATTATATACATGCAATATTTCCCCAGTTTAAAAAGGCCCTTTTTTGGAGCTTCAAAAATGACTCGCTTTCAACTTTCTGACATTAAACAGATGAACACACATTTATGCTACTGGTCCAAAGTTTAGAATAATTAAGAATAGGGCTGTGCAATTAATCGCATGCGATTGTCATGCGCATCTTGTCAGTAAAGCCGGTTCTGTGATTAGTAGTAAATCTCCATCACCTGCTTTCAGATGGAGCGGCATTTACTACACAGAGCCGTAGTTCACTGACAATTAGGCAATATCGCGTTCATGAATCGCATTCGATTATGAGTGCGATATTGCCTAGCTTGTCAGTGAACTATGGCTCTGTGTATTAAATCTTGCTCCAAATCTGAAAGTGTGAACGGAAGCACCAGCAGAGTGATCTCTTCAACAGCACGTCCAGAGAGCACCACAAGCAACGTGAAGCACCATACTACTCAACAAAAAAAAGGTTGGAGGATTTCTAATGATCTGTTCGGTGGTTCCGGGCAATGGAAGCTGTTGTCTCTTTACTATAGTACTATGCCCGTTATTACTTTCGACATTCGGTCGTTTATTTGTGTTGTAAAGGCCGTTGAGCTTTCTGCAGAGTCTGAGCGCTAAACCAGCAGTCTAGATAGTGGTTTGAAGGGCTCATATTGTCAGAATTCAATTTTTTTTTGCAATATTATATACATGCAATATTTCCCCAGTTTAAAAAGGCCCTTTTTTGGAGCTTCAAAAATGACTCGCTTTCAACTTTCTGACATTAAACAGATGAACACACATTTATGCTACTGGTCCAAAGTTTAGAATAATTAAGAATAGGGCTGTGCAATTAATCGCATGCGATTGTCATGCGCATCTTGTCAGTAAAGCCGGTTCTGTGATTAGTAGTAAATCTCCATCACCTGCTTTCAGATGGAGCGGCATTTACTACACAGAGCCGTAGTTCACTGACAATTAGGTAATATCGCGTTCATAATCGCAGATGAATCGCATTCGATTATGAGCGCGATATTGCCTAGCTTGTCAGTGAACTATGGCTCTGTGTATTAAATCTTGCTCCATCTGAAAGCAGGTGATGGAGATTTACTACTAATCACAGAACCGGCTTTACTGACGAGATGCGCTTGAAAATAGTCTCTTCTACTCACCAAGGCTTAATTTATTTGATCAAAAATACAGAAAAAACTGTAAAATTGTGAAATATTATTTCTATTTAAAATACATGTTTTCTATGTGAATATATGTTCAAATGTAATTTATTTCTGTGATGCGCAGCTGAATTTCCAGCATCATTACTGCAGTCTTCAGTGTCACATGATCTTCAGAAATCAGTATAAAATGCTGATTTGCTGCTCAAGAAACATTTACAGTTGTGCTGCTGAATATTTTTGTGGAAACGGTGATGCATTTTATTTTTCAGGATTCACTTTTTTTTCACTTTTGATCAATTGAATGTGTCCTTGCCAAATAAAAGTATTAATTTCTTGATTCTGAATTAACACTGGAGTAATGATGCTGAAAATTCAGCTTTGATCACAGCAATAAGTAACTTTTTAACATATACACTCTTAAAAATAAAGGTGCTTTATGATGCCATAGAAGAACCTTTTTGTCTAAACGGTTCCATAAAGAACCTTTAACATCTGAAGAACCTTTCTGTTTCACAAAAGCGTCTTTGTGGCGAAAGAAGGTTCTTCAGATTACAAAAAGATAAGAAAGAGATGGTTCTTTAAAGAACCTTTGATTGAATGGTTCTTTGTGGAACTAAAAATAGTATTGCTGTGAAGAACCTTTTGAAGCACCTTTATTTTAAGAGTGTATTCACATAGAAAACTGTTATTTTAAATTGTAACAATATTTCACAACATTACAGTTTTTATATATTTGATCAAATAAATGCAGCCTAGATGTGCAGAAGAAACAAAGACATTTTACAGTATTCCATACTTTTAATCCAAAGTGTACATATCAATGATTTGTGATAAAGTCTGTAAAATATTTCTTTAACTAAAAAAACCCCGCTATAAATAATAAAAAGCCAGTTTTGTTGCAAAAAATGGATACTTTTAAATGCATGCAGTAGTAACTAAAACACAAGATGTTTCTGACAAGTTGAGAAAATGGCAGCGCTGACAGTGTAAAGTGTGCTTTCAGAGCAGCTCTGAGATCTGAGCAGTTAAAGTGTGAGTGGGTGCGAGATTCGGCGTGTTTCTTGCTTTCTGAATGCAGACTTACCACAGCAGCCAAATCTCTCTCTCTGTTCTATTTGAATGCACTTTGTGTGCGATTACAGCAGCGTGTTAGACTCACACCAAAGCTCTGTTTTAAAAATGATTTCTTCATAACTGCGTGCTCTCAAAAGCAGATGTTTCTTCTTATTGTTTCTCAGTGTATCTGGGGTGTTTGTTGGTTTGTTGTAATGTGATCGTTGCTCTGTTTCAGATTCAGCATCAGATACAGGAGGTGAGCGTGACTCTCTGCACATCACAGCATCTGCTTTGTGGAAGATGAGAAACGTCCTTTCTTCCTGCCTTACCAGGCTTCATTAATTTGATCAAAAACACAGTAAAAACAACAGCATTTATTTGAAATGGAATAGTTTCTGTAACGTTATAAATTTCTTCACTGTCACATTTGATCAACCTGTTAATTAATTTATTAATTAACCTATTAAACCAATTAATTAACCTATTCCCATTATAAACTGAGAACCACAACAACAGATCTCTGTGTGTTTTTGACAGCTATCATCATTTTGATCATCATCCTGATCCTGATTGGTTTTCTGCTTGGCATTTTGTATTGTCTGAGAAAGAAAGGAAGGGTAAGATTTGATACGTTATTTCATTTTGTACATTTAGGATCTGTTACAAACCTTAGTGAGCTGTTTGCCATGCTGTCTTCTGGCTACATAGGCGACTCTCTTCTAAGGTAGTTAGTTAATTCTCATAAGAATGAACTTCTTGCCATTGGAAGGGAAATTGAGTAAATTTCCTTCATTTAAATTATTGTTATTGATATTGAATCAATTAAATCGCGTACATCAAAGAGGGTCACACTGTCATTTACTGGCATTTGGAATTTTTACCATTTTGAATTGAATCCCGTATTGCATTTTATTCAATAATTTTTTTTATAAATAAATAAAATGTAAAAAATTGTTCATTTTAATATTATTTATTATTATTTTTATAATTGATTCACTAATCCACTTCCATTAAATAGGGTCAAATTATAATTTCTTCTTGTTTTAAAATTCTATTTTTATCAAATAAAAATGTTAATAAATACATTAAAATATATATATTTTATTTACCCACATACTTTTCACATGCTTTAAATACTCTTTAGGTAATATTAATTATTATTATTATTGAATTGCTTAATCCACTTACATCAAAGAGAGTCACATGGTCATTTCTTGCAGTTTTGAATTTGTACATTTTTATTGTATTCTGTATCACACTTTATAAAATAAAAAAAATTAATGAATAAAGAAATTAAATAACATTTAAAATACTTGCGCACATATTTTTGGGGGAATTTTGCATACATTCTCTTCTCTCTCTCACACACACACACACACACTAATGTGATCTACTGTATTCTAATTGCATAATTCTTGCATTGTGATTGTAGAGTTACTCATTTGATCTGACTCGTGGCGACGTAGTTGCCAATGATTACGTTGACACCCCGCTCAGGAGCAACCAACAAGGCATAAGCTATGAACAAACTAACAAAGGCAAGTGTGAATGCAAAATTAGTTACGCACCTGGATATGAACTTTCTTGATTTAACTGTGTGCAGTCTGGTCAGAAACCTGCAAATCTACCTGTAAGTGTTGCTTAATCTCTCTTTATGTCTTCCTGCTCAGATCTGCCTGTGTGTTTGGACTATGTACAAGAGGACAAATCAGAGGAGAAGACTAATCCCAAAGAAAATGGGTCTGCAGGAGAGAAAACTGAGCAAACACCCACCAATGAAAATGGTAACGCATTTTCCAAACAGCAGCATTTGTACATTGTTTTGGCAGCTTTGCATCTGTCATTTCAAGCAAGCTCTATAGGCTTATAATTGAAACCCTTCTTTTGATGGTTGCTTTTTCCAATCTGTAATATCTTCAGGGACATGAATGAGTTGTAAAAGTTCACTTTGTTGTGTTCAATAGTGATGATAATTTTCCTGTCTATTATCTTAAAGATTATCAGAATGTTCCAGAAGAGAACAGTTTCTCTTCAAACTCAAGCTTGGCTGCACCCATGAAGAACGAGGAGTTTAACCTATACCTAAATCTGCTTGGAGGTGAATCTGACTTAAACGATTCGACCGAAGCTGAAGCCACCGATACGGCACAAAATGAAAACAACAATAATGTCAGTAATGCTGGTCAGTATAACCAAAACATTTACAAACGTGCCTGTAGAATGATTTTTGGCCTTTTTATGTTTAGAAAATTACAAAAATTAGGTCTATGCATGGGTAATGTTGTAAGTTTACAGTGTCACTATGTTTTTCTGTATTACAGGGTGGAGAATAGCAGAAGAGATCTTCACTGAAATCAGTCTAGACGAGCCAAAGGAACATTCATAGTGTGTGTTTCCAATGCAACAGTCAAGATCTTGGGTGTTTGGTACCTAGATTCAAACTATATCTGTTCAAGATGCCTTGATCTGGACTATATGAGTGCAAAAGCATCCTTTTGCCATTCTCACTTCAAGTTCTGTTTCATCTACTGTTAAAGGAGATTGTATACTGTTCATAAAAAAAAGAACATTGAATCATTGGTTGAAGTTTATGTAAAAAATTGTTAGTATACAAATGCTGTATAAAATAATTTGTGGCTATAATAAACATTCACTGTAGAATGCACTGTGTAATGCAATGCACTTGTGTGTGTGTGTGTTTGTGTGTGTTTGACTGATGCCTGAAGCTTCTTCATTAACATTCATTTGAAAGTTTCCTTATATCCCTTTAAACATTTGTTCAGCTGAAGGTGATGAGCACAATGGGGAAAGACACAGAGAAAGAGCTTAAATACTCGTCTTCCTCAGTTTAGAGGGAAAATGGTCATATAATTTGCTGTATACAGTATATCCACCATGCTTTGCTTCTTTTTGCCACATACTGGAAGTCTGCCTTCTAGTCAACAAATCCCAAACTTTATGCTGAATCTGTCGTGCAGGTTAATCATAAGGTTGTTGTGCCTCTGGACCCTCTAAACGAAGCTCTTTTGCCTGGGGATTGGTGCCACTTTAGTGTTCTTGACCAAGAACCACTGGCTCAAAGGTTCGGTGCCAAAATGCCAAATACATTTTCTTGTTTATTTCAGAAAGGCAAAGTGGAATATGCGCATTTTGGATCCCGAGTTGCTGGAACAGATCAGGTTAGGTTGCAGCTACGCTATGATACCCAAACAGACACCATCATTGTCCCAATCGCATTGCAAATAGTTTTGGCGTCGAACACAAAGACCGCTGTGATCCTCAACCATCCCCTATTGGTCGATAAATGAACCAGCTACAGTAACCCCTTAACCAGTGTTGGGGGTAACGCATTGCAAGTGAAGCAAAGTTAGGTAAAGTTATGTAATCAGATTACTTTTTCAAGTAACCGGTAAAGCAATGCATTACATTTAATTTACAAGAAAGCATATGAGTTACTTTTTCAAACAAGTAACACCAGTTACTTTATTTTCCCATTCATTGACTGACAGCTCTCCTGTCCCCATGTTGAGAGAAATCAGGAGTAAGTGCAGAGGTGCTGTGTGAACATGACGTTACTGCAGTTCTAGACTAACTCATCTCATCTGCACAAAAACAGATTCAGTATTCTTCAAAATTAATAAAAACAGTGAAAAGCAGCATATTATGCAACTCTGCAATAATTAAATGTTAACACAAATATCCTTTATGTATTTAATCCCATTTTATTAACCAGTGTCTTTGCTGCTGACCTTCAATGATCCAATTCAACCATACTAATAAGGAAAAATTACTTTAGATAAACATTAAATTTGTGTTTCATTTTCTTGTGATTGAGAAGAAAGTGTTGAACTTCCTTCCCTTATGTCCTATTCTTCATGCAATCCAGAAACAAAAATAACAATTATTCTCTTTTGAGAGTACCACGACACTGATAAGCTACTACTAAATATTGTAGAAACTTAATTTTCTGTAAAGTTGCTTCGCAACGATTTGTATCGTGAAAAGCGCTATACAAATAAACTGGAACTGAATTGAATTGAACATGCATGTGCATTCTTTGGCTCGTAAACAAGGCGCAGCTCAAGCGTCGTGCTACTCTCGATAATGGCGGCCGATAATGATGCAGAGAGAAGAATTGTTGAATAAAGTCGTTATTTTTGTTTTCTTTGCACACAAAAAGTATTCGTAAAGCTTCATAAAATTACAGTTGAACCACTGATGTCACATGATGAACATTTCAGTTATGTTGCTGTCTGTGCAGGGTCAGAAAGCTCTCTGATTTCATCAAAAATATCTTAATTTGTGAAGATGAACGAAGGCTTAATTAATTACAGAATTTTCATTTTTGGGTGAACTATCCCTTGAAAGCGCATATCACGCATCATTTGATTTAGATTGGAACTTCAGAGCGTATTTGCGAATCATTTCGCGAGTCGAAAAATTTGTGATGTGTGCTCCGAAGTCCCGATCTGAAATTCGTGAATCATTATTCAGACCGGGACTTCGGAGCACGGATCGCAAATAATTTGATTTAGATCAGAACTTTGGAGCGGGTTCGCAAATCATTTATCGAATTGAAAGATTCGTGATATGTGCTCTGAAGTCCTGATCCCAAATTCGCGAATCGTTATTCAGATCGTGACTTGGGAGCGCTGAGTGCGACTCACTTGATTTAGATGGGAACTTCATAGAGCGGATCGCTAATCTTTCTTTCTTTTTAATCAAACAGTACAAAACGGCAAACCATTAAGGTAGTACAGTTATAAAAACAAAACAAATGAAAAAAGTATAGATACAAATCCCTTAAGAAAATTAACCATGGTAAAGGTGTAGTAACAATATATTTTGGCCTATTGTTTACCACTTGTATAACCAGTTCTGTCAGGACCACTATCGTCAAAATGATAGATACTTAGCATAAAGTTTGGTTTGGCGTTATGGTTCTGTTCTGGGCAAAAAACTCCCTACCCATCCATGCAGCCTGTCATGAATGAGCAGGGAGAGCAGCGATAATAACCCCCCTAGGGTTAACAGAACAGAACAAGGCAGATATCATTAATGTATGTGTTAGTGTGTAGCAAGGAACATCAGAAAGCCAAGTCCTGACTGTGGCGAAAGGAGGAGCTGGGGATGGAGGAGGGTAATTTGCTCCTGAGCAAGCTGAAAAGCTGCTGAATAATACCGAATAGAGCTTATATAGGAATGTCGTGATAGGTGTCGTATTCCTATAGGTAGATGTGATCAGCTGAGAATCAGCTGATGCAAGCTTGACTCCCGTGACCTGCCAGAACTAACGCTAACGCTTAATTTTTACTAAACACCATGGTTAAACTATGGTTAGTGTAGCAAAACCATGGTTAATTTGTGGTTACCATGGTTTAATAGTTACTTTTTTGTTGTTGTAGTAAAACCAAGGTTAATTTCCTAAAGTCTACAAATTAGTACCTAAAAGGTACAAAAGTGTACCTTTTGAAAAGGTACCACCCTTTTAGGTACGACAGCTTTTATACCTTTTTTTCTGAGAGTGTAAGGAGCCTTGAATCCTTTAGAAAAGTGGATTTATATCAATGTTCTTTTGATTTTGGATAACTGAGAAACTATTTTTGTAGTTTAGTTAGTTAAGGTTGTATGAGTATATGAGTATGAGGAGATTACTCACCCAAAAGACAGTTTGAAAGTGTGTTTCATGTCAAGCTTTTTGATACACTCTGTAAATGTCCTGTACATGTGGAAGAATTGACAATAAAGCAGACTTGAACTTGAACTAAAATGGTGATTTTATGTGGGTTAGTGTCGTAATTTCCTAAAGTCTACAAATTAGTACCTAAAAGGTACAAAAGTGTACCTTTTGAAAAGGTACCACCCTTTTAGGTACGACAGCTTTTATACCTTTTTTTCTGAGAGTGTAAGGAGCCTTGAATCCTTTAGAAAAGTGGATTTATATCAATGTTCTTTTGATTTTGGATAACTGAGAAACTATTTTTGTAGTTTAGTTAGTTAAGGTTGTATGAGTATATGAGTATGAGGAGATTACTCACCCAAAAGACAGTTTGAAAGTGTGTTTCATGTCAAGCTTTTTGATACACTCTGTAAATGTCCTGTACATGTGGAAGAATTGGCAATAAAGCAGACTTGAACTTGAACTAAAATGGTGATTTTATGTGGGTTAGTGTCGTAGTTGGTGATGCCGCCCTGACCACTGGATTTATTTTTAACTAGTTCTCTTACACTCACCATGTGTCTTTCATTCATTCGCACCAGAACTTTGAAGAATTGCTGTACCTGTGTGTAAATGTCAATGCAATCTGTTGTGGATTCCCCGCTGTGCATGAGAGGCTGATCTTTAACAACACACTCCTGAAATGACAGTGACATTATGAAGGATGTCTAAATATAGCTGAGGAAACTCCCCTGTCTGAAGGGGCCCCCAAACACATATTTAAGAGAGCGCTATAACAGGACAGCTTTTCCTCTGAATAAACTACCTAAAGTTCAGTGGTCTTGAATGTTTACATCAAAGAAACATAGAGGAAATTACACTTCTTCATCAAAATCCTCTTAGTGTGGTCAGAATGGAAATAGTGTGAGACAGCGCTCTCTGCTGGAGATAATGAACTGCATTAGATAGATAGATAGATAGATAGATAGATAGATAGATAGATAGATAGATAGATAGATAGATAGATAGATAGATAGATAGATAGATAGACAGACAGACAGATAGATAGACAGATAGATGGATAGATAGATTGATAGACAGATAGATAGATAGATGGATAGACAGATAGATAGATTGATAGACAGATAGATAGATAGATGGATAGACAGATAGATAGATAGATTGATAGACAGATAGATAGATTGATAGACAGATAGACAGATAGATGGATAGACAGATAGATAGATAGATAGATAGATAGCTAGATAGATAGATGGATAGATGGATAGATATATTGATAGATTGATGGATAGATGGATAGATTGATAGACGGATAGATAGATAGACAGATAGACAGATAGACGGATAGATGGATAGATTGATAGACAGATAGATAGATAGATAGATAGATAGATAGATAGATAGATAGACAGACAGACAGACAGACAGATAGATAGATGACAGATAGATAGATAGATAGATAGATGGATAGATTGATAGACAGATAGATGGATAGATTGATAGACGGATAGATAGATAGATAGATAGATAGATAGATAGATAGATAGATAGATAGATAGATAGATAGATAGATAGATAGATAGATAGATAGATAGATAAATGCTGTTCCTTTGAACTTTTTATTCTTCAAAGAATCCTGAAAACAAAATGTATTTCGGTTTCCACAAAAATATTGTGCAGCACGACTGTTTTCAACATTGATAATAATCATAAATGTTTCTCGAGCAGCAGATCAGCATATTATACTGATTTCTGAAGATCATGTGACACTGAAGACTGGAGTAATGATGCTGAAAATACAGTTTTGATCACAGGAATAAATTATATTTTACACTATATTCACATAGAACATGGTTATTTTAATTTGTAATAATATTTCACTATTTTGACTATATTTTTAATTAATTAAATAAATAATCCAACTATGCAATTTTTCCGAATGTACTAAAGTTAGTGCTGTCAAACGATTAATCGTGATTAATCGCATCCAAAATAAAAGTTTTTGTGTACATAATAAAGTGTGTGTGTACTGTGTATATTTATTAGTATGTATAAATACACACACATACATGTATATATGTAAAAAATATTTACATATAATTATATTAATATATAATTTATATCATACATAAATACAATTATTTTACATTTTCTGGCATATATATATACATGCATGTGTGTGTATGTATATGCATAATAAATATACACAGTACACACGTATTATGCACACAAAAACTTTTATTTAATGATGCTGAAAATACAGTTTTGATCACAGGAATAAATTATATTTTACACTATATTCACATAGAACATGGTTATTTTAATTTGTAATAATATTTCACTATTTTGACTATATTTTTAATTAATTAAATAAATAATCCAACTATGCAATTTTTCCGAATGTACTAAAGTTAGTGCTGTCAAACGATTAATTGTGATTAATCGCATCCAAAATAAAAGTTTTTGTGTACATAATAAAGTGTGTGTGTACTGTGTATATTTATTAGTATGTATAAATACACACACATACATGTAAAAAATATTTACATATAATTATATTAATATATAATTTATATCATACATAAATACAATTATTTTACATTTTCTGGCATATATATATACATGCATGTGTGTGTATGTATATGCATAATAAATATACACAGTACACACGTATTATGCACACAAAAACTTTTATTTTGGATGCGATTAATCGCGATTAATTGTTTGACAGCACTACCTAAATGTATTTATTAAAGAAAAGACATGCAGATCACAGAAAACACTTTATTTTAAACTTAAAATGATTTAATATTATTTTTTGCCTTATTTTCTCCTTTTATTTAGATTTTGGTCCACCAACAAACTACCTAATATCTTTACTAGTATGCATTAATAGCTTTACTTCGCTCTTAACACCTTTTAAGCATGGAATTATTTTATTTCCAGGTGACCGCAGCCGACAGGTTTGTTTATGTGTTTTACACTTTGCATCGTGTTATTTTTCTTCCTCGTGGCAACACACCAACACCACACACTCACTCTAATACAATATTGAATCTAACAAATGCACAGTCAAGTTAGAAAATGGTTTCTTGGCTAACTTTCACTAACAACGCGTGTAGGCTATTTCACGACGCTCCCTTACGCGTGTCGCGCATGCGCAGATCATCGCTCCGCCGCTAGCGGTCGCTGTTTCGCTCGCGCTCGGTCCGTTATTATTGTCACAGCAGCCGAAGGCCGAAAACATCCGACGCCATGCCTCCGTCGCGCCGCTTCTACGCGCGTTTTTCCCGAACCAACGCGCCTCTCGCACAGGCAACAGGCTCGAGAGGCTATTAACCACAAAACTCGGTCTTTTACGTCGAGTGTTTTATACGGTTTGACCATGAGTGTCGGTTACCGCGCCGCGTAAGACGGAGATTATGGAGTAACGGCCGCTAGATTCTTCATAACGGTAACAATAACACTGCTATGGCGCTCTCGGTGATCCAGGCGTGTCGTAGTCTGGCCCTGTCCACCTGGCTGCTGTCCTTCTGCTTCGTCCACCTGCTGTGTTTGGACTTCACGGTGGCGGAGAAGGAGGAGTGGTACACGGCGTTCGTTAACATCACGTACGTGGATCCGGTCACGGCCGAGGTGCGCACCGAGAAGACGGAGTGCGGGCGTTACGGGGAGCACTCGCTCAAACGCGAGGCCAGAGGCGTGCTGGCGATGCCCGCCGCGCCGCAGGACAGACACGCGTGCGATCCCAACAGCAGGTTCACGCCGCGCGGATACGGCGCGTGGATCGCGCTCATCAGCCGCGGGAACTGCACGTACAGAGACAAGATCCGACACGCCGCGGGGAAAAACGCGACCGCAGTGGTCATCTTCAACGTGGGGTCCTCCAACCCCAACGAGACCATCACCATGTCTGATCCAGGTGATGCGCGTGAGCAATGCACCGTGTGTGGTTGTGATGCATGATGACTGCGTGGCGGGTTATGTGTGAGTGCATTTAGTCATTTAGCAGATGCTTTTATGTCTCTGGACAATGGGAGCAATGATATGCAAGTGCTATAACAAGTCTCAGTTAGTCTGACACAGTACACGTAGCAAGTTTTTATATATAATTATAGAAAACAAATGGAGAGAACTAGTTAAAGGCTTTTATAAAAAGAAAACAAATAGATAAAACAGATTTAGAATAGTGCTAGAGTTGGAGGGTCAAATAAAGATGGAAGAGGTGTGTTTTTAGCCGTTTCTTGAAGATGCTGGGGTTGAGGTGGGCAGGTCATTACACCAGGAGGGAACGGTTAATGTAAAGGCAGTGAAAGTGGTTTTGTGCCTCTTTGGGATGGCACAATAAAGTTCACTTCTAGAGGGAGCATAAGTCTGAAGAAATGCATTTAGGTAAAGGGGTGCAGAGCCAGCGGTGGTTACAAATCCATATTTGGTTATGGATTGATGGTAACTTTATAGATGCATGTCTGGCTAAATGTGATGGTCAGTGTGTTGATAAATACGTTCATCATCTGTCAACTAGATATGCATGTCTGGTTATGTGTTATTGTGAGTAAGGTCACGAGTGATGGCTGATGCACTTTGGTAAATGCATATGAGGTGCATAATTGCATATCTAGCATGTGTGATGGTTTATACATGTGTTTTGGTAAATGTGCGATTATAAATGCATGTCTGGTTTAAAGGAGTCGTTCAGCCAAATGAAAATTTGCTGAAAATGTGCTCACCCTCAGTCCATCCGTAGATTGTTTCTGCATCAGATTTGGAGAAATGTAGCATTGCATCATTTGCTCACCAATGGATGCTCCGCAGTGAATGGGTGCCGTCAGAATGAGAGTCCAAACACCTGATAAAAACATCACAATAATTCACACAGCACTCCAGTCCATCAGTTAACATCTGGAGAAGACAAAAGCTGCGTGTTTGTAAGAAACAAATCCATCATCATGGCATTATTTAAACCTTTGCTTCCGGCTAAAATACGAGTCCATAATCTATAATAATGCTTCCTCCAGTGAAAAAGTAAATTTTCTTTTGTCCTCTCACATCAAAATCCACAGACATGTTTGTTTAGAGCTGTTTTGGCTTGTGAACGGTGCTTGATCTGTGCAGATTTCTCTCCTGATTCAGCCCAGGCCACATTTTGACTGGAGAAAGCATTATTATGGATCATGGACTCATATTTTGTCCAGAAGCAACAGTTTGAAGTTAGAACACGTTGATTGATTTGTTTCTCTTGGCTTCACAAGACGTTAATTGATGGACTGGAGTGGTGTGCAGTACTTGTGGATTATTGTGATGTTTTTATCAGCTGTTTGAAATCTCATTCTGACGGCACCCATTCACTGCAATTCAGATCCTGAAAACAGGAATTCATTCTAGTTCCTTGGGCACTTTAATGTAAAGTGTCACATGCATGAGTGTTTTTGTGGGTGTTCTGTGTCAGAAACAGTTTTCTGACTTCTCTATAAAGTTCACACAGTCAGGTCCTGCAGGAAAGCGTTTGAACGTTTGTGACGTGGCTGTGGTTCTGACCAGAGTTTGCCTTCGTCCAGCTGTGTTTGTGTGTTCTCTCACATCTGGATGTCATGAGTGACGCTTTAGACGTGATGTTGGCATTCAGGCTCAACGGGAACGGTCACGTTAGCCTGCTGGTCATTCTGCGTCTTAGATGTGAAAGTTTTCTCTTTCTCTATCTGTCTGTGAAGTGTTGCAGAAATGTTGCTGGTTTAGTTCCTCTCTCTGTTGTGCATCAGTATATCTGTGTTTCTCTCTCTTGTGGTGTTTCCCGTTTGCTTTCATTCTCTCTTTGAGCTTTGCCTTTCGTTTGGGCTGAGGAGGTTTTCTGATGTTTTAAGATTTTCACTGTGATTTTTATCAGGGGTTTTCCCCCCAAACTCTGCTGTATTTTTTTCCCTTAAATTATTTGTTCTATTTGAACTTTTCTGGATTAATTTTCTTTTTTCTTCATTTCAAATTTTCTGAATTCTGCTTTAATGGTTACATAAAATTTTAGTAATCAAAAAGCATGTCTGATTAATTAATTGGAAGATTTCTCCAGTGCTGTCCCGCGAGCGCGAGGTCTGACTTTCCCGGAGAAGTGTCGCCTCTCTCGGCGTGTGTTCTGTGCAGTGAGCGGCAGAGAAGCACCGCAGCAGACTCCTCAATAAATGAGTACAAAACAGCATTTCCTAGCACCTGTCGCTTACTGATTGTTTGGAATTATAAATATGAGCGTAGTTCATCTGTTAATATCACATGCACTTTTTAGTTTGTTGTTTTTTTAGTTTGTTACTCAGACGCAGGCAGTGCGCTGCATGAGATTAAAAAGTAATCTAGCCAAAACAACCACATAGCCGCTCTTTAGTGTAGATGCATGTTGATTTTATCAGACGATGCTGTGATTATAAATGAGAGTGACTCCTGGTTAACATGTATTAAAAGGGGTCGTGTTTAGTCACTATTTAGTGTGGTATTTTTTGACAATATTCACTCATCATGACAGTAAAACAGGGCATTCTTACTCAATATACTGCAGCATTTCCTCTCAATCAGTAGAAGATATGCTTAACACCCGGTCACGCATGAAAAAAAAATACACCGTGAAACCGGTATAATTTTGAAAAATACAGTGATATAAATTTTTGGTCATACCGCCCAGCACTAATTAATTAATAAAAATTTTTAACAACAATGTATTTAAACAATTTAACAACAATTTATTGAAAGTTTAACAAAAGTACATTTATACGGCCTTATGAAATTTTTCAGTTTTTCCAGTTTAAAATTTTCTAGATTATTTTTTATCGTTTACATTTTTCTGGATTCTTTTTAAGTGGTTACATTGAATCATAATAATCAGAAAGAATCACAAAAACACGTTTTTAAGACCTGTGAAATCCATTTTTTTGTAAATGTTTTTTCCAAATAATTTTTATTCCATTTAAATGTTTTTAGATTACCCCCGCCCCATTTTTCAGATTTTATTTCAGAATGTTACAATTTATCAAAAATGTATTAAAAGTATCACAAAATGTAAATTTTTAAGGCCACATGAAATCTATTTTACATTGTTTCCCAAGATCCAGGTTTTCCATCATAATTTTTCTGGATTCTGTTTTAAATTAATAAAATATTAATAATTGAAAAACGTATATAATTAAGTGAGTTCATAAAACTTGAACAATTTAATAATCATTACAATTTGTAAAATAATAGTGCCTTATTTATTTATTTTTTATCTATTGTCTGCTTTATCTGGATTTTTGATTTGGTACCAATTTTTTAAATCAAAAACTGTGGTAATCAAATAAAGACCTGAAACAATAACAATTATAAATGCTAAGAATATTTTAAAATACAATCAAATGAAAATGAACAATTTTGTTTATATAGCAAACGAAGTACTGCACAACACAGAGGCTTACTGTTAAAATTAAAACATAGAAGAAAAATTGTGATGCTCCTTAAACAAAGTTATATACTCCAAATTAAATCAAACTTTTATTTCAATGGGTTGGCGTGAAGACCTTTTGAATTTCTGTTTATCTGATAATAGTTTTACATGCATACATCTTTTTGTGGTTTAATAATTATGATTCATTCTTCAGCTCTACTTTTAATTTAGGCCTATTCATCCAAAATTTGCCAAAATCCATGACTGTTTAAATTCCATTTTTATTGTGCCACTAATAAGCATTTTAAACTTTCTTCATCTAAATGTGACCCTGGAGCACAAAAGCAGTCATAAGTAACACAGATATATTTGTAGCAATAGCCAACAATACATTGTGTGGGTCAAAATTATAGATTTTTCTTTTATGCCAAAAATCAATTGGATATTAAGTAAAGATCATGTTCCATGAAGATATTTTGTAAATCTCCTACTGTAAATATATCAAAACTTAATTTTTGATTAGTAATATGCATTGCTAAGGACTTCATTTGGACAACTTTAAAGGCGATTTTTTTGCGTTCTCAGAAATATTGTCCTATCCTAACAAACCATACATCAATGGAAAGATTATTTATTCAGCTTTCAGATGATGCATAAATCTCGATTTCGAAAAATTGACACTTATGACTGGTTTTGTGGTCCAGGCAGGGTCACAAATATGTTTATTTGAGCATTGGTTGTGTGCTGGTTATATTTCAGGATAAACTCTGCTCCTCTTTGCGGGTTATTTTGCCCACAGAGGAAGCAAGTTAGTCTAGTTGAGGCGCTGGTTAACTGTGGCTCTGTGTTTCAGGCACCGGTGACGTGGTGGCCATCATGATTCCCGAGCCGAAGGGTCGTGATCTGGTTCTTCTGATGGAGAGGAACATCACCGTTCACATGCACATCACCATCGGAACACGCAACCTCCAGAAATACGTCAGCCGCACCTCTGTGGTCTTCGTCTCCATCTCCTTCATCATCCTCATGATCATCTCGCTGGCCTGGCTCGTCTTTTACTACATCCAGCGCTTCAGATACGCCAACGCCAGGGACCGCAACCAGGTACAAACCTGACAAACATCGTCTTAGGTTATGAAATTGTTTGCTTGAAAAGTGCAGCCTAAGTGTCCAAATGCCTTTTGCAGTGAAGGATCCTTAGATCCTCACGTGCAAATTGTGTGTGTTTTCATGTTTAATTAATTTATAATCATGTATTCGCATAATCATTAGTCATTCATATGATTTATTATTTTATCATTTTTATCATTATATTAAGTATATTTATTGTTTATTCAATTATTATGTTTCTATATTTTATATTTCTTATTAATTTTCCCTTGCTTAAGCATTTCCGTTGTTGTTCAATCTCATGCTTGTGGGGCTTCATGAACTGTTTTGTCTGTATGAATAAGAGATGGATAAGAGGGTTCATGGAAACCCAAGGTTTATGGGATGTTGTTGTGAATCAGTTTGATATATCATTATTGCTGAATTTGTGCTCAGAAAGTGCAGCCTAAGTGTCCAAATGCCTTTTGCAGTGAAGGATCCTTAGATCCTCACGTGCAAATTGTGTGTGTTTTCATGTTTAATTAATTTATAATCATGTATTCGCATAATCATTAGTCATTCATATGATTTATTATTTTATCATTTTTATCATTATATTAAGTATATTTATTGTTTATTCAATTATTATGTTTCTATATTTTATATTTCTTATTAATTTTCCCTTGCTTAAGCATTTCCGTTGTTGTTCAATCTCATGCTTGTGGGGCTTCATGAACTGTTTTGTCTGTATGAATAAGAGATGGATAAGAGGGTTCATGGAAACCCAAGGTTTATGGGATGATGTTGTGAATCAGTTTGATATATCATTATTGCTGAATTTGTGCTCATCAGACGAAGTTTGAACATTGAGACATACGCAACTAAGATTGTTCAATAAACTCTTACTTTTTACCATCATCACTTCGTCTCCTGCTTCTGCTCGACTCTGGCTTTTCTCGACAGAAGACTGTTAAACACTCACTTGTTTTGGGTATTTTTGGATACCAGACAAGACTGGCTGTTAACAGGGTTTGTCTATTAACAGCTCTGCTGACTAGTTGTTCTGTTACTGGACAAACTGATATTTTCTGACGGGATCTGGCGTCCGGGGCTGGATCCTAATTATTATCTGCCGTGGAGACCCGATCTAACAGCAGCCATCGTATGTCTCGATTGGTTTCACTCAAAATTGCCATGTGTTATTATTATTATTATATTATTAATAATGAAATATAAGAAAAATATTTATACTTTTTATGTTCTACTTAAATACTTTTATTGTGCAGCGAAATATTACATTAATAATATTTCAAATATTTGTAATTTATATTTTTTATTATCATTTATACAAATAAAATTAGCAATAATAATAATTATATTTTTTTCTTAAACTATTTTCTTTTACAGTGGAATATTCCATTAATTTTTTAATTTTTATTTATGTTTTATTTGATAAGAAAATAAGATAAAATTAAAATTACTATCATAAAATTATAAATCATAAAATAATTATAAATATTTATATACTTTTTTCTTAAATACTGAAATTTTATTGTACAGTGAAATATTACATTAACAATAATTCACATTTTATTCATATTTATGTGTATTTTATTATTATAATTATTTATACAAATAATAATACAATTTAAAAATATATTAATAATAATGATTTTGTTTACCCATTTTTATTTTACAGTGTAGTTTCATTGATATTTAATTTTTTTGTTATTTAGTAATATTTATTTTTCTTTAGTATTATTAAGAATAATATATTAAAAATAAAACTATTATTATTGTTATTATTATTATTATTATTATTATTATTTCATAGCCACATTGATTATAAAAACCCAAAAAGTTGGCCAAATTGTGCAGCCCTGCAAACAAGCACAGCAAACTTGGAATTAAAAAAATATATATATCAGAAAATATATATTTAAAAAAATTAGACATTTCCCACCGCAAAAAGTGTTGGAAAGAGTACTAAGAAATTATACTTAAGTAAAAGTATTGCTACTTAAGGAATACTTTACTGGAGTACAAGTAAAAGTACTGAAAAATAATATGACTCAAGTAAAGAGTAAAAAAGTAGTTTGCTGAAAAACTACTCAAGTTACTGCGTTACAAAGTACTTTAGTATTATTTTTCTATTTTTACCCAAAATGAGACGATGTGAGCATTATGGAGCAATTCCTAACACTCTACTCTGTACTATAATGTCTGTTTCACAAGTGAGACCCAGGAAATCCCTTATATGGACAAATGCATCAGATATCACTACAGCTGAATAACATGCAGATAGAGACGCTTTGACTGATGAAACACACAATTGCAGTGCAACGCTAATTGACATAGCTTGTATCACAGTAAAGATTTTTATAAAAAATATTTCCCGTCTCACTGTGATAAGAAGCAACATGGAACCACAGAAGCTATCTGTTTCAAACACGACTGATGTTATATAGTGATTTTGCAGCAAAACATGATATTAGTCTCATAATTTGTCATGTTTGACGCTATGTTAAGCAAACATACGACCTATCCCTGTTGCCAGGAGCAACAGTTTTATAACTAGTTTTGAAAAGTACATTCACGTATAAGATTATGTGGTTGTTTTTAAGAAGGGCAAAAGCAAAGAAGGGTAAGTGAAGGTTTAAAAGAAAAGAAAGGGTCTAAAACAACTGAAATGTGCCAGTAAAAAATAATGTGGTGTTATGGGTAAGGTTGGGCATTGTTTGAATTTTTATGATTCCGATTCTTGTCAATTCCTAATTTCGATTCCAATAAGGTTAAAAATAATAATAAATGAATAAATAATCTAAGATATCATTCAAATGTATTATTACTTATTTCAAAATATTTCGTAGTTAGCTAAATACTATGAATGGAAATCAACAGGCTAAAGAACAATTAAAATCACAGCACATAGGTGAAGAAACAAGATAGTCTATGTATGACCGGACGATTTATTCATATCCATATCCAAACGAGAAGATATGAACATTACTGAGCGCTGAACACTCTCATGCAGTGCATGTTTCATTCATACTCGAAGCCGGAGGGCGCTGCCACGCAGAAAGTCCAAAACGGCCTTGTAGAAGTAATAACTTATGACCTGCAGGAAATCCCTAATATGGACAAAGGCATCCTGCTATTGCTGTAGCTAAAAAAAAGGTAATTTCAGGTCATTTCGAGGTAATAAATATAGTATATGAATAATGCAGTGCTAATTGACGTAACATTTAATACAGTATAGCAAGTATTCTGCCTTATGTGTTTGTATAAACCAATTCTAAAATTGTCATTAGGAAAATACAGAAAAAAATATTATAGAATACAAATTATTGGTTATCATCAAGCAGTGTATTTGATTTATTATCCAATTAAAATACACAAGAAAAAATAAAGCCTGTCAACTTTTTTTTTTGTTTTTTTTTTTACACACATTTCTGTCCCCCTCATTTCTGAAATGATGGCCCTATGTTTGCAGGACAGAAAGCAGTGCATGAGTCTTCTTGTGCTTGAATGGTTTACAGTCATATTAAAATGCGCACAAAGGAATCGATAAGAGGAATCAATTTTAATTTTATAACAACTAGACGATTCCTGACCTTAAAAGCATCCTATTCCAGAATTGGAATATATTTTGGAGTCTCAAGCCTAGGTATGGGTTAAAATGTTAAATAAAATGCTCTTCATCGAACCCCTGATCGATCGCGTCAAAAAGCCAAGGGCACACGCTTCACCATCTGCACCACTGGAGCTGATGTGTTACAACCACTTTTAACTAGATAATAGTTAGACAAGTTGCTCCTGGCAACAGGGATAGGTCGTATGTTTGCTTAACATAGCGTCAAACATGACAAATTATGAGACTAATATCATGTTTTGCTCCAAAATCACTATATAACATCAGTCGTGTTTGAAACAGATAGCTTCTGTGGTTCCATGTTGCTTATCTTTTGTTTTGTAGACTTGCATTTGCGTTTGTAATTTGTTATTTTGTTTTCAGAATTGTGATTTGTTTAGCACTTCTCGGCCACCGTACATTATAGTATAGAGTGTTAGGATTTGCTCCATAATGCTCACATCGTCTCATTTTGGGTAAAAATAGAAAAATAATACTAAAGTACTTTGTAACGCAGTAACTTGAGTAGTTTTTCAGCAAACGACTTTTTTACTCTTTACTTGAGTCATATTATTTTTCAGTACTTTTACTTGTACTCCAGTAAAGTATTCCTTAAGTAGCAATACTTTTACTTAAGTACAATTTCTTAGTACTCTTTCCACCACTAGTTCATATCGTCTTATTTGGATATGGATATGAAAAAATCGTCCGGTCATACATAGACTATCTTATACTGCTGTGTAATATATATACGGGGTGTCTATTTACATTTAGTTAAAAGTGGCTGTAACACATCAGCTCCTGTGGTGCAGATGGTTAAGCGCTTGTCCTTGGCTTTTTGACATTTCAGGAGCTGACAAAATTACGATTTAAAATCAGAGCATAGCTCACATCCACTAAAATACTGAAACGCTAATGATGCTGATTTAAAACGACAACGCCGGTGATTGACAGTCAAAGCAAAGTGCGGTTTGAATGCCCCGCCCCCGCAGCTGAACTGGACGTTTTGATTGGTTTTGCACCCGAGTCAGACCTGTCTGTTATTGGCTGAAGTGCAGGGCTTCACCCCAGGAGTTTGAAAAGTGCCCGTCAAACGCCGGCTCGCTCTTCTCCATCGGCGCTGCCTTTGTCTATTTTTTATTTTTTGTACTTTTGGTGAAAAATAAATGTAGCGAAGTTGAATACTTTAGTTTTATTCTACTCAAGTAAAAGTACCACAATTTAATTATACTCAAGAAAGTAGAAAAAAAGTACTCTAACGAAAGTATTTGTAATTAGTTACTTTCCACCTCTAGGTTTGTGTTTAAACGTGACCCTAAAACATGATTACAGGCCACAGGAAGTGACTTTCATCACAGGAAAACAACCGCAGCCTGAAGCCAACAGAGCCTTTCATTACAGCCCTCAGTCTTTAATTATTCTAACGAGAGACGGATGTAGAAGATAACAGTCTGAAGTCGAAGGAGAAAAGCGTTTATTAATCATGTTCTGTTCTCTGATTGGTCAGAGGAGGCTGGGCGACGCTGCCAAAAAAGCCATCAGCCAGTTACAAGTGCGGACCATCAGGAAAGGCGATCAGGTGAACAAATAAACATTCAATATGGCAGTCTTTAAAGCAGTGGGTTCTGCTGATATAGAGTCCTGCACTCTGTGTTTTGTCTTTATAATGTGTGTGTTTTTTCCTGTAGGAGACGGAGAGTGATTTTGATAACTGTGCCGTGTGTATCGAGGGTTATAAAGCAAATGATGTTGTGAGAATCTTACCTTGCAGGTAAACACACACCTGACTGCACTTTTGATAAGTCACTAACAAGATAGCTGCATTAAATCTGCTTTTTTTTTTCTCAATAGTAAAGCAATATAATACTACATTGTATATTTCGTCAAATTTTATTTCTATTATTATAGTAGGTTAATTTGTTTTAATGTTTTTGAAAGAAGTCTCTTCTGCTCACCAAGACTGCATTTATTTGATTAAAAATACAGAAAAATGATTTACAATTGCTAAATATTATTACTATTTAAAATAGCTGTTTTTTGTGTGAATATCTGTTAAACTGTAATTTATTCCTGTGATGCGCAGCTGAATTTTCAGCATCATTATTCCACTCTTCAGTGTCACATGATCCTTCAGAAATCATTCTAAGATGCTGATTTGCTGCTCAAGAAACATTTCTGATTATTATCAATGTTGAAAACAGTTGCGCTGCGCAATATTTTTGTGGAAACCGTGATGCATTTAATTTTTCAGGATTCGTTGAGTATTTATTTGAAATGGAAATCTTTTGTAACATTATAAATGTCTTTACTGTCACAGTGGAAATTCCGTGATATTATTACAATTGAAAATAACTGCTTTCTATGTGATTATATTGTGAAGTGTAATTTATTTGTGAAAACAGTTGTGCTGCTTCATATTTTTGTGGAAACCATCATACTTTTTATTTTTCAGGATTCTTTGATGAAGTTCAAAAGAGCTGCATTTATATGAAAGAGACATATTTTGTAACATTATAAATGTCTTTACTGTCACTTTTGATCACTTTAATGCATCTTTAATGAATAAATAATTTTTTTAATAAAAAAAAATCACTGACCTCAAGCTTTTGAATGGATATAGTATATATACTGTATTATATATTCTATACTAGGGCTGCACGATTTGGGAAAATTTTCATATTGCGGTTATTGAGGTCAATATTGCGATATGCGATTGCGATTATAATAAATGGTATCGTGAGTCAACTTGATGGGTTTTTAAGGAAAATGCACACACAGATTAGTGATAATGCTAAAATGTGTATTTGTAAAACTAGAAATGTTTTCAAAATAAATTATTTTTACAAAATGAAATAATATTTGCATTAATGTAAACTAAATTAAATAAAACAATAAAAACATACACATTTTCACAAAAATAAGATATTTTAAACATTTTGTCCAAACAAACGGTCATTTACGCAGAATGTAACATACTCTGTACACTATAAACTCTTTTGAAAAGGAAACTGGATATAAAATTGTGGTT
>NW_015506111.1:264197-277174 GCF_001515645.1 Sinocyclocheilus grahami | reverse complement strand
TGACATCGCGATTGCGATTGCGATACGATTAATCGTGCAGCACTATTCTATACTATATTTATTTCTATGTTTTCATATAACAAAGTTGCTAAATCCTCTCTTATTTGCTACAAAAAGAGAATGTAAGTGGTGTGCAGGTCTTTTTGTATAAATTCATTGAAATTCATTCAGTGTTGAACTGAAAACTCGCAAACATGAGAGGCTGCTGTATTAAGGCCCGTTCACACCAAGGACGATAACTATAAAGATAACGATAAAGATATAGTTCTAAAAATCGTTCTCAATATTAAAGAATAGCAGAGTCCACACCACAGCTATAACGATAAAGGCACAGAGTAACGATATCCAGCTTTTTTCAAGCTGATGAACGATAAAAAATTGACAGCCAATCAGAATCAATCCTGCTATAATGAGCTCGAGAATTTAAAGCGGCAGACGAGCGTGCGCTTAGAATAAACAGACGATATCGTTTGCTGGTGTGAACGCTAATATCGTTATCTTTATAGTTATCGTTCTTGGTGTGAGCGGGGCTTTAGACTGATAAACCCACATCTGTCCCTCCTTCACCATCTTCACTGTTCGTCTGCTTCTCGCAGGCATCTGTTTCATAAGGGCTGTGTCGACCCGTGGTTGGTGGACCATCGCACGTGTCCCATGTGTAAAATGAACATCCTCAAAGCTCTCGGCCTCACGGTTGGTGTTTTTCTCTCTCCCTCGTCGCTGTGCAGAGGTCAGGCTCCTGTGTCATGTGCTGTTTGTGCATGTTTTAGTCCTCCTCGAGTGCAGAGAGAAATGAGCTGAACACGAAGCTTCAGACAGAATCAGTGGAATACAAACAGCTGAATAACATTCTGAATAAATTCACTTTATTTTTAATAATAATACTAAATAATATTTAATTATTATTAATTACGGTAATGAATTGATACATAAAATTATTTCCAGAGGAATCATTATTTTCATTTTATCTTATTTTATTTAGTTTTTTTTTTTACATTAATACTTTTAATTATTTTTTTAAATATATTTTCTGTTTTAATTTTAATAACGCTTTAGTCATTCTGTTGTGTTTTTGTCATTTGTATATTAGTATTTTTTTTTAAATGTCTGTATAGTGTTTTTATTAATTTTATTTTATTTTTAGTTATATTTTTCAAATATTTCCATTGGATACATTTTTTTATTTCATCTTGTATTTTTTTATTTAATTCTTAAAACATTGATGTTCGCTACTAACATTGTATTGTGCCATAATGAGTGTAATTTTAGAATCACTGATACTGAAAAGTTTATTTAATATTTTGAAATGTTTATATTTATGCTGTTTACATGTTAATTTGTTAGTTTTGTTGTGATTTTGGCATTTTTTTAGTTTTTTAAATATCTATAATTGTTTTTTAGTTATGCTAATACATTGAGTTAGACTAAATGAAAAAAGGATGCCTTGTTTTCGTTTTTATTTTAGTTAAAGTTAGTACTTTTGTTGTGTTTGTCATTTTTGTAGATTTTTTAAAAAAGTTTTTATTGAGATATAATTAAGTTAAACTAAATGAAAATAAAATGTTGCCTTGCTAACTAGATAAAATAAAACAAGTTTTAAGTTTTTTTTATTTTAAGTTAATTTTTCAAGTTATGAAAGTTTATTTGAGTAGTAGTTTAATGCTTAATTGTAATAATCCTGGCCTTAACCATGGTAAAATCCCTGAAATGCATGGCTTATTGCTTCAGTATGGCTATAGTGTAATTCTGTTGTATTTAACTCTATGCTGTGTGACTGTGGTGTAATTCTGTTCACATGCAGTCGAGTGCCGAGTGTCTGAATGAAATTCCTCTGGACTACGAGCTCGCCGTGGGGGGCGTGGCTCTCAACGCCATGGTGATGAGCGATGATGTCATGGCCGGCGATGTCGTCGGGGGGCGTGACCCCGGAGTGAGGATGGTGGGTCTCCCTCAGGTCCTCCTGGACTCTGAGCCACTGTCCCAGGATACCTTGCCAACCGAACAGAGTGAGTGTGCAAACAAGTTCATAAACATTGATTTCTGTGAGAGTGGAAGTCGTCCTCATCTCTAGTGCAAGGCCTTGTGGGTAATAATTTACATTTTTGCATTTAGAAGATGCTTTTATCAAAAGTGACAAATAATAGTGCACATTTAATAACAGCCCAAAAAAAGCATGCACAAATATGCATGTGGCAAAAATGGCAAACCATCCAGACAGTCTTGTGAATAAAGTACATTTTAGCATACTTTTAAAAAAATTATCTGCACTACAGAAATAATACACTTCAAGTGCAAACTGAATGTAATGTTTTGGACATTATATGTTAATTGTAATTAAATGAAAATGTAGTTTAAATGTATGTAAAATGCAATTAGCTGAACTTTAGAGCACTTCTTTTGACCCACTTAAGTTAGACGCAAGTACACCTTTATATGTAATTTCATAATTTCTTCTATTGTCGCGAAATATGGTTAAAGTGCACTGCTGAATGAACTGACAAGCATTTATGGGAAACTAAAATATACTTTAATGTAATTTCTGTTAAAACATGCATGTCATGTTTTGAAATATAACAAGAGTTGTTATAGTTAACTAAAACCATAAAAAAGTTTCTTGAAATAAAATAAATGTTAACTGAAATTGTTACTGTAACTTATTTGGACTTTTATTTGATAATTTCTCATTTTCATTGAGTTTAACTTAATGTACTAAAATAACTAAAACTGAAATGAAAATAACAAACTATATAGACATATAAAAACAAAAATAAAAATGACAACACAAAAATTACTTAAAAATAATAATCCAAACTATTAATGAAAACTAATATATATCATTCCTACTAAAATAAATCACATCCATACTAAAAATAGTTCACCTAAAAATGAATGTTCACTGGCAGTGTCCTCACCCTCAGGCCATCCAAGATTTGAGTGAATGGGTGCCGTCAGAATGAGAGTCCAAACAGCTGATAAAAACATCACAGTAATCCACAAGTAATCCACACCACTCCAGTCCATCAGTTAACATCTTGAGAAGCCAAAAGCTGTGTGTTTGTAAGAAACAAATCCATCATTAAGATGTTTTTAACTTCAAACCGTTGCCTTAGACTAAAAAACGAGTCCATAATCCATAATAATGCTTCCTCCAGTGAAAAAGTGGTCTGGTCTGAATCAGGAGAGAAATCTGCACAGATCAAGCAGCGTTTACAAGCCAAAATAGTCTGAAACTGCTCTAAACAAACATGTTGATTAATTTTTTGATGAGAGAGCGTAACAAGGGATGGACTTTATTACTGGAGGAAGCGTCATTATGGATATTTTACCAAAGGCAATGGTCTGAAGTTAAACATGCCTTAATGATCTTTTTTTTTTTCTTTCTTAAAAACACGCAGCTTTTGGCTTCACAAGATGTTAACTGATGCACTGGAGTGTTGTGGATTATTGTGATGTTTTTATCAGCTGTTTGGACTTTCATTCTGACGGCACCCATTCACTGCAGAGCATCCATTGCTGAGACTCGGAGAAGTCTGATGAAGAAACAAACTCATCTATATCTTGGATGATCTGAGAGTGAGCAAATTTTCAGCAAACTTTTTTTTTCAGTTTTTTTTTTTCGGTGAACCATTTCTTTAAAGGGAGAGTTCACCCCATAAGTGACTGTTCTGTTACTGTTTATTCACCCACGGGTCTAAATCTCTATTATTCTTTTTTCCTTTTCTTTAAAACTCCAGAAATCACCATAAAAGTAGTTCATATGACTTGTGCACTATATTCAAACAGTTCCAGATGTTTTTGGCAAAACAAAGTTGTGGAAAGACACGAGGTTGAGTAAATGATCATTTTCAGGTGCACTGTTCCTTTAAATCTGTAACTCGTTCTTCCTTGTTTGACTGTATATTGTAAATAGAGAATAATTTTGTCCAATTCTCTCCTTAATTGCCCAGTTTTTCCATCATGCACTTTATGTATTTAGAGATTGGATTTCGTTTTGAGATTGGGATTTCGGTCACAAGTTTGTATACTCGCACACAAAACACACGTGCAGTTCACCTCACTGTATTTCTCTCTCTCACACACACACACACACACACACTCAGTAGACATTTGTACCATTTCATGCTCAGTATTTTGCACGTGTTTCAGTCAGATTGTGCTTTGAATATTAATAAATTTTAATGTAAATTTTTTGGGGCTAAACATCATCTCATTTACAGTGTTTCACATCTGTTGCCTTTGATGTTGTCACATGATTCCATCTCATTTCAATATTTGAATGTTTCCTCTCAGTTAAACTAAAAATTCCGACACGGTTGAATAATGAACATCCAAATCTTTATTCTAAACTCAGGAGAGTGACAGTTGAAATTTAATGGCAAAAGTAGCATGTTTTTGCTGGAAGTTAAACATGCCTTAATGATCTTTTTTTTTTTCTTTCTTAAAAACACGCAGCTTTTGGCTTCACAAGATGTTAACTGATGCACTGGAGTGTTGTGGATTATTGTGATGTTTTTATCAGCTGTTTGGACTTTCATTCTGACGGCACCCATTCACTGCAGAGCATCCATTGCTGAGACTCAGAGAAGTCTGATGAAGAAACAAACTCATCTATATCTTGGATGACCTGAGAGTGAGCAAATTTTCAGCAAACTTTTTTTTTCAGTTTTTTTTTTTCGGTGAACCATTTCTTTAAAGGGAGAGTTCACCCCATAAGTGACTGTTCTGTTACTGTTTATTCACCCACGGGTCAAAATCTCTATTATTCTTTTTTCCTTTTCTTTAAAACTCCAGAAATCACCATAAAAGTAGTTCATATGACTTGTGCACTATATTCAAACAGTTCCAGATGTTTTTGGCAAAACAAAGTTGTGGAAAGACACGAAGTTGAGTAAATGATCATTTTCAGGTGCACTGTTCCTTTAAATCTGTAACTCGTTCTTCCTTGTTTGACTGTATATTGTAAATAGAGAATAATTTTGTCCAATTCTCTCCTTAATTGCCCAGTTTTTCCATCATGCACTTTATGTATTTAGAGATTGGATTTCGTTTTGAGATTGGGATTTCGGTCACAAGTTTGTATACTCGCACACAAAACACACGTGCAGTTCACCTCACTGTATTTCTCTCTCTCACACACACACACACACACACACTCAGTAGACATTTGTACCATTTCATGCTCAGTATTTTGCACGTGTTTCAGTCAGACTGTGCTTTGAATATTAATAAATTTTAATGTACATTTTTTGGGGCTAAACATCTCATTTACAGTGTTTCACATCTGTTGCCTTTGATGTTGTCACATGATTCCATCTCATTTCAATATTTGAATGTTTCCTCTCAGTTAAACTAAAAATTCCGACACGGTTGAATAATGAACATCCAAATCTTTATTCTAAACTCAGGAGAGTGACAGTTGAAATTTAATGGCAAAAGTAGCATGTTTTTGCTGGATGTGAAGGATGTTTTGATCTGGTGGAGGTTCAGGCCTGTTCTGCTTTATCTGAGGGACAAAGACATTCGACTCTGTTCAGTTTGCATGCACAAATGCAGACAAGATAGATGCCGTACAAACAAATGACAGCAAACATTTACAGATGAGAAAAACAATGTCACTCACTCTCGTGTTTTCACCGCATGAACGGGTATGAAGAACTAAGAGAGAGAGAGAATGACATGCAGTTTCTATGACGTTTAACATGCTCAAACTTCAGCAGAATTTGTTTATTACACCTTTTAATGCATCTTATTATATATATATATATATATATATATATATATATATATATAGGGAAGTTGACCAATAACATTTTTAGATAGAGTTGTTAATTTGTTATTAACTCACCTTTTAGTTTCACTGCGTGCTTCGGCAAATTTGTGTCTGATCATAAAACTTGCCAAAGCATCTGCCACCTCAAAAATACACAAAAATCAAATATTGCATTAAAACGTGCAACAAGAATAACAAAATCATCTGTGCATAATTAATGTTTATACAGATGAGTGAGGGAATGCTGAGTGTTCCAAGACTGTTTATTTATTCAAAAAACAGTAAATATTTATTTTTTTAAATAACTCTCTTCTTTGCGAATATTTAATTTAATTCGTAATTTATTTCTGTGATCAGATCTGAATTTTCTGCAGTCTTCAGTGTCACATGATTCTTCAGAAATCATTCTAATATGCTGATTTGCTGCTCAAGAAACATTTCTGATTATTATCAATGTTTATGCTGCCCAATTTTTTTTGTGGAAACTTATATTTTATCTTTCAGGATTCACAGATGAATAGAAAGTTCAGAAGAGCAGCATTTATTTCAAATAGAAATCTTAGTATCTTTATAAAAGTCTTTACTGTCACTTTAATGTATCTGTATAAAAGTATCAATTTCTTAGAAGAAAATCAGTGATCACAAGCTTTTGAATAGAAATGTGGATATATAATATAATCTTACTTTATCTGGGATGTCCTCATGCACTGCGTGTCCACAAGGGGGCAGCACCTGCATCATGAATTTACCTACAGAAGCCATAGAAAACATTAAATAGAGAATATTAGCATACTAGCACATTACTATTACTGCCATTATTCAGGTGAAAACGCTGTTGGTCACGTTGCTTTTCTCAGCGCTGGTCGACCAATCAGTGTCATTTGAGATTGTTAGGCATCTTCGAAATCATTTATATAGATTGCTAGGGCAGATTTCAATGTTTGTTATTGTGCAGCTCAATGCATGATTGCTGTCATAGGATACAGTTATTGATCAGACTCACCCTGCATCTGTCCAATGGTCAGGTCTCTGTCCAGTCGATCAATGCCTGAACACAGGACACGTTTCACATTAAACTGACAGAACTGAGCAATTTTGTTGCATAAATGATTCACTTTAGCCATTCAGATCAGCACCATTTGTTTGATTATATGTTGCATTGTTTAGACTGTTCCTTAAAAGGAGGATTACTGTCTGTTTCATGTGTTTCAGAGGAGTGCTTTGATTGGTCCGTGTCTCTTGCCTGCCAGCAGTAGGAGTTTTGGGACGTTGCAGGACAGAAAGAGGTTCGATATCCCTCTGAACCAGCCATCCCAGTATTTCTCTGCTTTAGACAGGTCGATTCTCCAGCTGTACACGCTGCATGGCTGAAGCACACATGCACGTCGATTACACTCAGTTTGTCATGCACTGTTTGTTCAGTTGCACACAGAGGGGTCAAAGGTTAATAAATGTTAAATATGGGTGTATGTGAGCAATAGCAGGATTTCAGTTGTTCTGGAAGCCAGTTCCGCCACATAAGAAACAATTCATGCTTTGTAGATCATAACTATTAGATCAGTCAAAATTGGGAATCAGATTTATGAGATAAAAAGTCATAATTATGATATAAAACTAAAAACTGCATACCAAGTCATAATAATGAGAAGTTGAAACTGATTTACCAAGTAGTAATTATGACATTAATAAGTCAAAATTATATATAGTATGTCATACTTGACTTTTTATCTCAAAATTATAAGTCATTAAAGTCAAAATTATTTAATTATGAGTCAAAATTGGGAAGACAAATGATAAAGATGAAAGTCTAAAAATTATGAGATTAAAAACAAAATTTACAAAAAAAATATATAAGTGTATACAGTCATAATTATGAGATAAAAAGTCTAAAATGATGAAGCTGAAATTGAGAGAAATCGAAATTATGAATTAAAAAATTAGCATTGACAAAAACTAAATGGAGTGTAAATGGTCATAATTAAGAAAGTCCAAATTATGACAAGTTTTAATTATGAGATGGTGAAATGGACTAAAACAAATCTAAATTATGAGGTTTAAAAAAACTAAATTATGAGTAAACAGTCATAATTTTGAGATAAAAAGTTGAAATTGAGATAAATCACAATTATGAGGTTAAAAAAAGTTTAAACCATGATAACTGAGAAAGTAACAATTATGACAGTCATAATTGTCACACTAAGTTGTAGATATGAGATACTGAAATGGACAAAAAAAAATTTATTATGAGGTTTAAAAATTGAAGTTAAAAGTTTAAACGGTCATAATTGAGAAAGTCAAAATTATGACAGTTGTAATTATGCGATAGTCAAAATTGAGATTTAAAAAGTGAAATTGACAATTAAATTGAGTGTAAAGAGTCGTAGTTGAGAAAGTCATAATTATGATATGAGATAGTCGAAACCTGACGGGTTAAACTAAAATGACAAAAGAAAATCTAAATTATGAGTTTAATTTAAAATAAAAAAGGCTAAATTATGACATACTAAGGCATAAATATGAGACAAAAAGTTCTGATTATGTTATGAGAATGAGGATTATGCCACTATGTCAACTGGCATGATGTATTTTCTAATCTGGCACAAATGGGCTTCCATACATCTGCCTTCAATAATGTGTGGTAGTGTATATATAAGGCAACTAATTATTATGTATATACTGTACAGGTAGCATGGTACTTTAACATTCATATACCATGGCATTTACTTGCTACTTCAAAGAATAGCACAGTATTACAATGGCGCATATCCAGACGGCCAGTGTTAGAGGAGCTCACCTCTGCTGATGCGCTGCTCTCTGTTTTCTCCGTCACGTAGTTGAGATCGTAAAACTCCTCGTGCCCCTCGGCCACGCTCTCAGTCACCGGACTCACCGGCTCGGCCGAATCGCCTTCCTCCACCTCACACCTGAGAGACACACGCTCGTTCAGTGAGCAAAGCAGTGTGAGGACGAGGAGCGCATGTGTGCTCAGACCCTACCGTCTCACTTGTCCCACCATTGACACTTTAGCAGATTCAAGGTTTCTGATCTGCCCACTCTTTACACTGCAACCAGAAAAGAAACGCATGCTGGAAATGAATACTTTCATTCATAAGGATGCATTGAATTGATCAAAAGTGATATTAAAGACATTTATAATGTTTCAGAAGATTTCTTTTTCAAATAAATGCTGTCATCAAAATCAAATGTATCACAGTTTCCACAAAAATATTGTGCAGCGCAACTGTTTCCAACATTGATAATAATCAGAAATGTTTCTCGAGCAGTAAATCAGCATATTATACTGATTTCTGAAGATCATGTGACACTGAAGACTGCAGTAATGATGCTGAAAATACAGCTGTGCATCACAGAAATAAATTACAGTTTAACAGATATCCACACAGAAGACAGCTCATTTAAATTGTAATAATATTTCACAGTTTTACTGTTTTTACTGTATTTCTAATCAAGTAAAGGCAGCCCTGGTGAGCAGAAGAGACTTCATTCAAATACATTTTTTTAAAGAATCATAATGAACCTCGTTTATATTTATTTTCTTTCTTTGCTCTGAAAGTTAAAATTGATCAAAAATATATATATATGGAAAATATTTATGAAAACTATGACATAGTAACTTTATGAGATAAAGTCGAAATTGACGTAAGTTATAATTGATAAGATGCTGTAATTATGAAAAATTTGAAATCTAACATACTAAGCCATACGTTTGAAAAGCTGAAATTGACATACTAACTTGTAATTGAGATAAAAAGTCATAATTGCAAGAAAAGGTTGAGATTATAACGCATGAAGTTGAAATTATGAGACGAGTCAAAATTGACACACTAAGTCATAATTATGAGATAAAATATAAATATGACATAAAATTGAAACTTGGCATGCTAAGTGATATTATGAGATAAAAAATTGAAATTATGACATACTAAATCGTAATTGTGAGATAAGTCATAATCATAAAATAACAAATTGAGATTATAACACATGAAGTTGAAATTATGAGATGAAAGGGAAAACTGACATCCTCATAATTATGAGATGAAAAAAATGTGAAGTTATGAGATAAAAGTCATAATTCAGAGGCTTGGCGGAGATGTGATTTTGTCATGTTCTTGTTGGGGCTTCAACAAGTAATTTCTCTCTGTTTTAGGAGATGGGTTAGTTAGTAGGTTTATGATTTAGCCGTTTACCCGGCAGGAATGTTGTTCCAGATCAACAAGAGAAGTTGAAACAAGAGCTAGTCTTACTTTTAGTTTTAGTTTACTTACTACTTTTAAAAGAAAGTGAATGTATTTTGTGATAAAATCCCTTTTTTTCCCTTTCCCACTGGATGAAAGCAGGACTGAAGAGGACCTGCACTGAATTTCACTGTAAACCGTTTCTATAGACTGAATTGTTGCAGTGGTCTGTGTGTTGTGTGTTATTTTCATTTCGGATCAGATCAGACTCTCTCTAATAATCATCTGGACGCTGACCTCCATTCAATGGCGTGATCGATGGATTTGAAGGATTTGGGTCGTCCTCTCAGGAAGTTCTGCATGCTGTGCAAGACTTCCATCGCACTGCCTGCGTAAGACAAACCACACATTCACAGCTAAATCATGCTGTAGACCTACAGAAGACGCTGGGCTGAAGGAAAGCCACTTTATATTTCGGCAGAAACTAGGAGAACGTTTGTACAAATATTTACTTAAAGTAAAAAAAAAGACATTAAAACATCACAATTCCTTAATTATTTTAAATTTATATATGTGACCATGGAGCACAAAAGCAGTCATAAGGGGTTGATTTTTCAAATTGAGATGTATACATCATCCGGAAGCTGAATAAATAAGCTCCTTAATTATTTTAAATTTATATATGTGACCATGGAGCACAAAACCAGTCATAAGGGGTTGATTTTTCAAATTGAGATGTATACATCATCCGGAAGCTGAATAAATAAGCTTTCATTGATGTATGGTTTGTGAGGATAGGACAATATTTGGCAGAGATACAGACCCATACAATGTATTGTTGGCTATTGCTACAAATATACCCCAGCGACTTAACACTGCTTTTGTGCTCCAGGGTCACGTATATATATATATTTTTTACATTTTATATTTTATATATAAAAAAAATATTTTTATGGAATTTCTTAATTATTATTAGTAGTAGAAGTCATTTCTATAATTTTTTATTTAAGTAAAATACATATATATTATTTAAGTATTTGGCAGAAACTGAGATATTGTAACAGTAGTAGTAGAAATAGTAGTGCTTAGTAATGCTAAAGCTTGAATTAATGTTTTGTTCAAATAAAGAAATAAATATTAAAAATCAAGATTCATTATTCATATTATTTTAGTTTATATATTGTTTAATATTTAAATGTAATATTATTCTTTTTATATAAATGTATACATTTTTTATTATTACTGTTGTTACTATTAGTAGAATTGGTAGTAGTAGCAATATTATATACCTTTGTAATAAGCATTTTAAAATGTTTTTTAAAAATGTGACTGTGATGCTGGTTTATGACAGATGACGCAGTGTTTCTCACCCTCCACCACGTCGATGGCCACCATATATATATATATATATATATATATATATATATATATATATATATATATATATATAATGCATTAAAGTGTTTTTAATACATTAATCTCATTATGGTCGGTATGATCTCATTAATAATTCTAACAACAGTTATAATGCATTATAACACTATAATTAGTTACACCTTGAGAAAATATAATGTATGAAAACAACCAATTTCTATTGGCATGGTTTAGAAAATGCAAGTTTATTTCTCACAATTCTGACTTTGGATTCATTTTGTTATATTTTAAGATTAAAAAAAGTAATGACTTTTATCTCATGAAGGAAAAAAGCTACATTTCAGATGTAACCAAGATTTTGCAAATATTTTAATGCAATATACAATTACTTCTAAAAATATATATAATGCATTACAATACACGCTAAGAATACTTTTATAATGCATTGTAGATAAAGGCTTCAAGTAAATGTTACCAAACATTTATGTTTGGTCTTAAAATTAATGTTAACTGTAAAAAAAAAAAAACAAGAACAACAAAAAAACACAAATTTTATTTGAGCTGGTTTCCAAAGCAACATTTCTTGGTATACTAAAATAACTAAAACTGAAATAAGAATTAATAAAAACTGTAGACAAAAAATAGGAGGGGGGGGAGTAACTAATACAAATATATAATTAATAAAAAAAATATAAAAAAAAAAAACTATAAAAATGTTGAAAATAAACAACAAAATTACTAATAGGTTACAATTTAAGATGAAATTGGCAAATGCAAAATAAAGCAAGTCAAAATATTAAAATAAACTAACAAAAAGTGATAAAAACACAACCAAATTACTAAAATATTAACTAAAATTAAAATGAAAACGTAAAATGCAAAAATAAAAATTATTCAAAATATTTTGTATAAAACTAATAAAAATATCAAAACACAACAAAATTACTAAAACTAAATTTAAAAAGAAGTACAAAATAAAATTAATTCAAAATATTAAAAACAAAATAACTAATAAAAATGACAAAAACAACAAATTGACTAAAATGTTACATACAATGTAGAGAAAAACAGAAAGAAATAGAATCAAAAACTAATTCAAAATATTTTAAATATATATATATATATATATATATATATAATAATAGGCTACACTACTTCGTTTGGTGTATGTAATAATGCTGCGTTTTATTCACTGAGTCACTGATGCATATTATTTGCTTAAAAGTGAATGTTTCTGTGTGACGTCCTACACTTACAGTTATATATTCTTTAGGTATAGGTTGTTGTTTACATTTATAATTGTGTTTATATAGTATGAATAACAGTAGAAAGTTGACAATTCTGGCACTGGCTCTGTTCTAAACCAAGATACGGTTTATGTGATAAGTGCGTGTTCGTACCGTAAACACAGCCCAGGACAGGGCCGAGTGTCCTCCTCCGTGAAGCAGAACCAGCAGTGGACCGTCCTGACCGCTCTTATACACACGAAACACGTGCACACACACACCGCGGTCAAGGAGAAACAGTCACACACATGCCTGTAATTATACACACATAAAGCTCTCCGAGTGCACCTGTGATCTCAGGTGAGAGTGAGTGTGTGAGAGTGAGAGAGTGAGTGTGAGTGTGAGAGAGAG